>NC_070587.1:36608893-36628893 GCF_027409825.1 Scomber japonicus | reverse complement strand
ACACACACACATGCACTCAGACACACTCACACATACGCACACACACACACACACAAACATACACACACACACACATACGCACACACACATACACAGACACAGACACCCACGGACACACACACACACACACACACACACACACACACACATACATACAGACACGCACACACACACACAGACACAGACACCCACACACATAGACACACACACCCACAGACACACACACACACACACATACACACACACACTCAGACACACACACACAGACACATATACACACACACAGACACACAAACAGACAGACACACACAGACGCAAACACAGACACACACACACACACACACACACACACACACACACACACACAAATACATACACACACACACACATACATACACACACATACACACAGACACAGACACACACACACAGACACAGAAACACACAC
This sequence comes from Scomber japonicus, assembly GCF_027409825.1. NCBI lineage: Eukaryota > Metazoa > Chordata > Actinopteri > Scombriformes > Scombridae > Scomber > Scomber japonicus. The sequence continues at coordinate 36,628,445 of NC_070587.1, read as the reverse complement.
ACACACACAACGACAGACACACACACACACACAGACACAGACACAGACACACAAATACACACACACACACAGACACACACACACACACACACAGATGTGAAGAACAAATGTTCATCAAAATAATGAGCATCAAACTGTTTGATCATCAAATGCATGAAGTAAATATAAAGTTTCCTCTTTCATGATAACATATGTTGGAATGTTTGTGTCATTACAGACTTCAGGCCTGTGGACTCTCAGAGACTCACTGTGAAGTTTTGACCTCAGCTCTGAAGTGCAACCCCTCCCATCTGACACATCTGGACCTGAGCTACAACGAACTGTCTGATTCATCAGTGAAGCTGCTGTCTGCTGGACTGGAGAGTCCAGACTGGGGACTGGAGACTCTGAGGTCAGTACTGTGGTGAAGTCAGTCATATTGGTGAGCTCATGTTTTTGTCTCAGAGGTGATATTTAGGATGATCCAGTCAGTATCCAATCACAGATCCAGTATTTCCAGGTACAGTGAAGGTGTGAGAGGAGAAAGGAGCACTGAAGTCATCTTGTCATTAAGTGATTGGCATCAGCTGTTTCATTCATGCTTCACCATCATTGGCTCATTCATCAGCTTCTTGGCCACCAGCTGACCAATCACATCCTTTCATATTCATACAGCTGTTCAGGTGTATAAGCTCACACTCATCATTGATTACTCTCCACCACCCCAACTTCCTTTTTATCACAGCTGATTGATCTGAGATTTCATGTTCACATTTGTTAAATAAAGGTTTAATAATAATGACATGTATAAAATGTTTATTAAAAGGTGATTCATTTTCCTGCTGAGCCTCCGTCAAACAGCAGAGCCTTTTCTTCCAACTCTAACTGTATAATCATTTGATGTGATGTCATTTCCTGATGTCAGTGTCTGAAATATATCAACGTATCTACTGTATGTGTCTAGGTTCACTGATTCTAAAGGTTCATTTGTCACACTGACTGGAAACCAGAAGAAGAGAGTTTGTGTGGAGGAAGAGCAGAAATCAGAGTCTCCAGTATCCACCTGTGTGTCTGAACATCATCCTCCAGACGTCACTCATGAAGCTGGATCCTCAGACTTAAAGTAAGAGACTGTTTCTACTGAGAGCACAAATATACTTCAGTCATTTACCTCAATGTGAGCAACCTTGATTTTCCCTTTGAGGACATTTTCTGGGTGAGTAAATATTAATATTACTGAGCTACATTTGTGCTGTGGGACGCACCACAAGTCCAGATTAGTCCACACTTAATTAAGTCACAGCTGGATTGGAAAGTCCAGATGATGATGAACAGCTTGGTGGTTGAAGAGAGTGTTACAGTAGTAGTATTCCTGCAGAACAAAGAGGAGGAATAAATTAGTAGTATTCCTGCAGTGGACTGTGGTGGTCCTCCTACGTCAGATCAATGAATGAACGACCCACTGATCTTAAGAGGAATCTCATCATGTCTCAACACATCGTTTCCTCATTCATATATGAGTATCATGTTATACGTTCACGCTTCTGTAGGTTAAAGTGTCTCAGGATTCTTGAAATACATTTTAGAAACAAGGTATGTTATGAATGACAGTGTGGCTTTGCATTTTAATGAGCATAAACATGATGTTAGCCATCTCAGACATGTCAGATATACGGGCATACAGGTGGTTAATATGTCCAAACATTGAGGCAGTAGTGAGTAGTGTGAGCAACCTTGATTTCCCTTTGAGGACATTTTCTGGGTGTGTAAATGTTAATATTACTGAGCTACATTTGTGCTGTGGGACGCACCACAAGTCCAGATTAGTCCACACTTAATTAAGTCACAGCTGGATTGGAAAGTCCAGATGATGATGATGAACAGCTTGGTGGTTGTGTGGAATCACAGAGTTATCTTTAGTGAAGAGATACAGTCTGATTATTTGAAGCCTCTTCATAAGCCAGTCCAGATAACTGCTGTGTTTGTATTTATTCCTGCAGGGTGGAGGACAGACAGGACAGCGCTACACCTGCCACACATGAAGGACGTGAGTGTTGAGACTGTGACCGCTTCAAAGTGTGATTGTGACAAAATACACATCTAAAGACGACTAGTTGAGATTGTGTCTGTGGACTGAAGTGTGTTTGTGACTTGGTTCTGTCCACCAGTTTTTATTCCACTCTGAATGCACCATGGTGCGTTTGTTCACTTATCAGGATTCAGAGTGAAAACAACACAGGAGGCTTCGTTGGTACAGTGTGTTGTTAAGGTTTAGGTGTGACAGGAAGTACTAGCTGGGAACACTAATCATGTGTTTGATGCTTTATCACACACTAAACACTGCATAGTTGTTTGTAATAGAGATGCAGCGTTCACATTACAAAGGAATCCAGCAGGAATGTGTCTTTGCATGTTTGTCATCTATCAACACAGTTTCTTGTTGGATGATGTCACATTTTGTTGCAGAAACAAGTTGGACCAGGTTCAGCTTTTCTATTGGACGAGCCTGCGTTGTGTTTGTGTAGCTTGCTGCGTTGCCTCCATTCAGATGAATGAGAGATGAGAGGGCTGCGTGTTTTCACCCAGGGCTAATGTCTGAATGCAGCCTTAGGGTTCGGCTCAGCTCCATCTCTGTCAGAGCCCTAGGATCAGTCTCAAGTTGGTCTGGGAATCAGGAACCGCTGTGATCACAAAATCTTTAAAGTGAGGTTTGACTCTAACTCGGGGGTGCTCAATACATCGATCGCGATCTACCAGTCGATCTCCAAGGTACTACTGGTATAGATCGCATGACAAGGTGAGGTGACATCAGGCGCGCTGGAAGGTATTTTCAGTAGGGGGGGCTGCGATCAAAATGCATGACGTCACATCATTGTGATGGTTGTTGTTAATTAGCCTATTAATATGTTTTAGGGGTTGGGGGCAGAAATAAGTGTGTTACAATTTATATTATTTCATGTAATCAGCACCCAATATCATTTTAGCAGGACACACACTAGCGACACTTTGAACCCGTTCTCTCTCTCTCTCTCTCTCTCTCTCTCTCTCCCTCTCCCTCTCTCTCTCTCTCTCACACACACACACACACACACACACTCCTCATCTGTTCACCCATAGGGCCAAAATAAAGAAATAAAACTAAACATAAATATATACTGTAGCCTACATTCAGGCGAAATAAACCTAAACTGAACTTGGCTTTCAATTTCCGTTCTCACTTATAAATATTGAAACAACAGACAGCAAACTTGAACACTAAAGCTGCCACAGCAAGCGTCAAGAATACTGAAATTATGAATGAAAACGGCAACAATCAGTGGGGTGTACATCGGCGATTACACGCAACCCCCACCGCGGCTACTCTGACACTGCTCATTTAGCGCGCACTAGGCAATCTTACCGTGCCAAAGCACGTTTGCCCCCTAAAATCCGGATTATTTGTTCCAGGGAATCGCAGCACGCAGCATCCAGCGTGCTGCGTGGACGTCATTACATCTGCTGCACCGCTGCTACCACAGTTATGAAATGCTAAGTTTATTTTCTGTGACTGTGATCCTCATAAAAGTAATATTTTACAAATCTGCATTATATAAACTAACGAAATTCGTTAAAGTAAGTCATTTGGCGACTTCTAAGTCATTAAACTAAGTCTTACTTTTACTGGAGTAATCTACCTCGTTCTCACCTGTCATTGTAAGGTAAAACTTACCTACTGAGTGAACTCTCCCGTTCTCTCTTATAAACGAGTCGGACAACAACGTGTATCAAACATGAAGCAAAGTGAAAAAATAATAAAGTACGTAATAACAACCCCCCCCCCCCCCCCCCCCCCCCCCTTGCGGAAGTGTTGAGCACGGCATTATACAGCGGTTTTATAAGGGCTAAAAATGAACCCCTCGGCGGTTCGAGGTATAAATGATCATATTTTTTTTTCTTTTTATCCCACACTGGCTGTCAGCAGCTACTGTCTTGACTATGTATCCCTGGCTGATTCAATTCAGTGCAAGTCATCAGAGTGAGCTCAGGTGATGGCAAAAAATGTACATAATTATGTTGTTCAGTCTGTTCAGTTCTGAATTATGTTGTGTTGTGCAACATATGTGGTTATAATCAATAAATATAATGGGTAGATCATTTTGACTTGGTCATTTCAAAAGTAGCTCCCATGCTGAAAAAGTGTGAGCAGCCCTGCTCTAACTCATTTTGTTGCAGAGAGGCTGGTAGGAAGATTTTGTTACTTTTGGACGAAGCCATTTCTTGTTTTTCTCTGTTTTATATCCATGAAGTCAATATTTTGGTCAGACAACACAACACTAGAAGATATCACCTTGCACTCTAGGGGACTATTGTGATCTGTTGTTATTGTTGTGAAAGATGTTGTGTTGCCTCACTGCAAGAAGTTGAATTCAGTTGAATTTCAGTTTGGATTTAAAATGTTGTTTAGACAGTTTGTTCCACTGTAATGATTGAAACAAAGGAATAAAACTATTCTTTATGGACACTTTGTAAATCCAGTTTAACATTGGTTTTGGGTCTTTAATGAAACGTGACTGTGTTTGTCGTCTTTAAGTGATTTTATTGAAGGTTTTCCAGTAGAGACCAACAGGAGACATGTGGACAAAGTCTCTGTCCAGTCTTAAACTGGGACTTTGTGTTGCAGCTTTCTCTTTGTGTCTTTGCCCACTGGGCCACAACCTTCATGTCTAGAAGTGACTTTAACATCTGCTGTGTGTCTTCTTCTCCACATCCTCTAATCTCCCAGCTGATCCGTCCACATCCAGCACAAAGGATCAGCTGGATCCTGATGATCAAGAGAGGCTGAAACAGCAGCAGCAGCAGCAGCTTGAGTGCAGAGAGAATGTGACTGGGATCAGTTACCGGCAGGTACAACCAATACAAATACCATTTTTCATTAAACACTCTTAAACCTGATTTGTGTGATCTTCAAGCTGTCGTTTCTTCTCCTCTCACTCATCTGTGAAGCCACCAACTGCTGTCTAACATAGCCTAGCAGTATCATTTCACTGCACAATGTTAAGTTAAAGAAGTGATGACTAAACAGTAAAGAGTGCAGGTGGAGTAGAAACTGAAGCAGTGAGGATCCTGTCAGCTGTACCACTGTGAAGATGAGCGGCTCAGTTTCTCTAACTAATGTTGTCACTTTCTCCATTTTAGGACTTCACACCCAAAGTGCTGACTGAGTCTGCAAACATTTCATACAGGTAACTAAAGCAGATCCTTCATGATGAATCAGACAGTTTGTTGTATCTCAGGTTCAGTTCTGTCAGATGGGAGGAGTTGTACTTCAGAGCTGAGGCCAAATATTCAACCCTCAACCTCATCGGCTCCTTTCAGTGATGACACTTCACTTTCACTTCAAACTCCTGCAGCTGCTGCTTCACTCACATCTCATCCAGCTGTTCAGCAACTTTACTTTTTATTCGTTAAAACCAAGAAAAGGTTTGTGTTGTGTGATCAGGTCCTCTGTGTCCTCCAGGTTCAGCTGTCCTGGTCCAGGTGTGTTCAGGTGTACTTTGACTGGACTGGTGTTTGGTACGGTTCAGGAGGCGGAGCTACAGTACAGGACTGTCCAATGGGACGAAAGACTTCTACAACCAGCTGGCAAGACGGCTGCAGGTCCGCTGTTCAACATCCACAGTCCTGACGGTGCTGTCAGTCAGCTCCACCTGCCACACTGTGAAATCATGGATGGTAAGATGATTATTGTGCTTTGTGAGTTTTATTAAAACAATAATAAGACTCCTGTTAGCGCCTCCTACAGGCTGCAGAGTTCACTACAACCACAAGATGAACAAACACTGATGATTTATCAGTTCTTTGATCTCACCAACGTCGGAGCTAAACATGTACAGTTTATCCTGAGAGAGGCCGATGAGGAAAGTGAAAAGGGTTCATCATCTGGGGAAATAAATGTGTTCATTACATTTTTGGGAATGACATTGTAAAGCAATACAGCGTTTGCTCAGGTTTAGAGTTATGATAGTAAAAGAATCCACATGCCCTGTTCAATTAAAGCCAGACTGTCCGTTAAAATGTAATCTCATTTCATACAAGTCTGATTTTGTCCTAAAGAGAAATTTTTTAATTTTTCTCGTCAAGATGACTCAAAATCCCTCACCGGCTTCCCACCCACCAACACTGACAGTTGTGTTGGATGATTTGTCCAGCCTGTCCAAACTGTTTAATTCCTCACTGACCAAACTGAGAATCCTACACATCAAGTAAAATGAGTACTAACATATATTGAGGTTGTTGTTAGTAACATAAATGTGTTTTCACAGCTCCGCTCCCTGAAGGTCTGCTGTCTGTCGTCCACATCACTGATGATGGAATGAGCATCCTGGAGCCGCTGGAGATTACAGACACTCATGTGGTTGTGAACGTCCCTCACTTCTCTCTCCTGGGCCTCGTCCGGGGCGTTGTTCAGAGGTTTAAGAACATCATACGACCAATCAGGGGCCAGGTTCTGCTGTTCCTCCGACCTCCGCGTGGTGATAAACGAATACTTGACGTATTACTGCTGCAGAGCAACATTCCTCTGAGTGAGGTAAAAGTATCTGTCATACAGTATGTACAGTATGTAACATACATTGTTGTATTTATTTAAACATAGACCTCCAGGAAGAGTAGCTGTTGCCTGGGTAACAGCTGATTGGGATCCAAATAAACTAAACTAAATAAAATAAACATTAGTTAGCACAGCTGTTTCTACAGTCGGTCCTGCTTCACTCCTCTAGAACTGTTATTAAAGCTTTGTAAGCTGTGTTAAGAACAGTATGATTGTCCCGTCTGAACTGGAAAGAATAATATTTAGTTTTTAGCTTTTTCTGGTTTATGTCTAGTCTATTATTGTCTGCCACAGTGTCACTTGTGATTCCACCACCAGGTGGCATACATATTGAATAGTGAGTAAAATTCATTTCAAGTATTTAACATGTCAGCGTGTTGCTACCTCCATGTTTTCTTGTTATAATTAACAACATAACTGTATCTATAATTTCAACATAGAACTGCTTCTACAGGATTTCCTCGACAGATAAAACAAACATTACAGTTTTATAAGATCCCACCACAGTGAGGGAGACTTGTTTATTTCCACCTACAACATGTCTAGATTCATCTCTAGATGTCCAGCACGTACAATAACAGAATATGAATAACTAATAAACACCATAATAAACATGTCTTGTTACTGAAGGTTGCCGCCCAACAAGAACCAGCTGAGTACATTAAGATCTCCTCCAAATGTCGTCTCAGCGTTCGTCAAAGCTACAGCGTTCACTGTGAACCTGAAGCCTACAGAATCCAGCCTAAGGTGAGTCACTTCTGATCAGGGTTGGGTACCGAGGTCGCTACTTTTAACGGTACTGACTGAACTATGTCCATACTACCAAATATTGATTCACATCAAATTAAGCTGTGCTGAATTTCTGTAAATTAAAGCTCATCATCCTTCAGCGAAACGCTGGAGCTGCAGACTCATTAGAGGAATGTGGTTTCCCTGTCTAGAAACTTCTCATTTCATGCTCATGGTGCAGTACCGCTGCTGACCAACAGTGGCGTTTGCTGAGAAATCTCTTCAACATCATTACAGCTACTAAACTCAGTGATGGTGTCACCATGGTTACTCTATAATCTCCACAGCTACACAGATGCATTGTGGGAGAACAGTGCTAATAAATATGTTTAGAAGAAATATGATTAATAAAGGCTCAACAATAAAAATGTGAATATATATTTATATATAGTTTGCACCTGTTATATATGTTTAAATGTAAAAGGTACTCAGCCCTACTTCTGATACACGTTTACTGATAACAAGCTTGACTATTATATGTATTTTGATTGATGATCAGAGTGATAGATAAACATTTTATACAACAGGTGTGAAAATTATGCTTCGCTTCTGGTGTCCAGGTTTCACCATTTGACCAAGACTATGGACCAAACTTCCACCCAACATTTGAGGTTTCCCTCCCTGCAAACCAAGAGGAAGTGACTCTGATGGTCCAAAACCAAGAGAGGACACCGGTGTGGAATCGGGTGGTGGAACTGACAGGTAAAGCTTTTACCTCATGTCAGAGTTTAGACACCAGTTGTAAAACTATTATTGACTTTATTACTCTACTAACAAATCAAAGATCCACTTCTGGATTTGTGATTCAGCCTTCAGACGATGTTACAGAAGTCTGAGAGCTTTTATTTAGGAATGTAAAATGATGTATTTTAGATCAATCTTTCTACAGACTGTTCCTACACACACACACACACACACACACATGTCACACACTGATTTTGATCAAATTTTTGAAAGTGAATGTTGGGTTATTGAACAACAGCCTCTGCTTCTCTTCCAGGTCCAACAAGTGAAAATCCACAGGGGAACCTCCCAGCAGGACACACTGCCACAGTGGGGGAAAGCAGCACAGCAGAGGAATCTCCCAGCAGGGGGAACCAACCCAGCAGAAGAATCTCCCAACAGGGGACAGACTCCCAGCAGAGGAATCAACCAGCTGAAGACATCGTCCCAGCAGAGGAGAGGCTGAGGAAGGTTCGGGAACAGTTTGTTAACAGAGTGTCTGAACCTAATCTAGACCAGCTTCTGGATAAACTTCTTGGGATTGGTGTTATAAATGATGGTGAAATGGAGTCGGCCAGAACAGAAACAGGACCGAACAAAGCTCGAGAAGTGATCGACATGGTGCGAAGAAAAGGAAGTGATGCCAGCTCCTTTTTTATTGTTGCCCTCCGTGTGGTGGATCCAAACCTTTCCAGACTGCTCAAATTAAGCTGAGTGTGAAGATGAAACCGTATAACAGCTGACTGTTTCACTGTCTCAAGTCTGTTTTTTGTTAAATGGCTCCACACTGCTTTTCAGCACTCAGTACTCATTTATCCAATGGTTGTAAACACAGCTTGTCCATCATGTTTTATGGTTTGAGGAGCAGTTCATGTCTTTAATTATTAATCAACACTTGTTTCATTGATACTGAATTGAATATAAAAGATGTGCTGAGCTTTGTGTCTCATTAAATCAAAGATGTTTCAGGTTCTAACCACAAATGTGATTAAAGGTTGTTTCTGTTCTGCTGTAATGGAAATTCTTATTATTCATCTTGTCTGATCAAATGAGTAGTTATGGTATATGATTAGATGTATGTGTGTGCGTCCTAATCTGCTGACCATGACATGAAATGCTGATTTAATGAACATCATTGAACTTTGATGGAACATCATGTATGTTATAATCTACTGATTAAATATTGTCCTGATTGTATACACGTGATGACGTGCTTATTGTGATGACATTGTTCTGTTGATAGAACAATGTCTCCCTTTCTATGATAATGTATTGTATATAATCTGACTGTTTCCTCTGCTTGGGGCTCGCTCTGCCATCTAATGCCTGAGACAGCAAGGAGTCCGTCTGCAGACGACTGAATAAACTAGAGAAAGACAACGTACCGGCTTTGTGCTTTTTGATAAATAAAAAATTGCCAGAACAGTTGGCGTTGGCGGCAGGTCACCCATGAGCTGGCGTTCGGGACTCAGCGCTGCAGGTTAAGTCTGTATACAGCTGGAGTCCGGGACTTCAAAAACCTCAAACCTCCCTGTCAAAGAGGGTAGAGAAGTAGGGGGACCTGACACGTGAGGACCGACGCCCACTCACTGGCGTGATCGAGGAACTTTTTCTGGCACACAACCTTGTCTTTCTGGTGAGTACAATCAGTAATAATAGATCCTCGCCACCAAGAGTGGGTGTAATAGACGTATTAACAGGGCATCACATCTGTCTCTTTTTTCTTCCTTCTTATCTGTGATCTGAATCTTCTTGGACTCTTCAGCAGTTTAGTTTCATCCTGTGTTGACAGAGATGGTGACAACAGATCAGTCTGCAAATGTTCTTCATAAAACCTCATCATACTCTATTATATTTCTCTTAAAGCCAGAATGACAGTTTTCCATTTCCTCCTTCACCACTAATGTCCACCAGCAGATTGTTGGGACAGACACAGATGACTCTGGTCCTGAAAATGGTCGAGTCAGGTTCTTTCTACTTCAATTATTACTGTAGTATATTTAGAGGTACTAGTACTTTACTGTAGTACAGTTTGAAGTACTTGTACTCTACTGTAGTATTTCCATGTGATGCTACTTTCTACTCCACTACATTTTAAAATACAACACATTGTTAAAGATGAAACCAAAAAGCAGTGTGTAGTTCTCACATGCTTTCATTTCAATAAATGTTCAAATCCATTGTTAAGGCGGCCGACCGGAGCTGTGGCCGTAAAGTGGTCGGTGCTGGTCGTGGCGGCAATCCCCGAACTTGCTGGTGGACACCGGCGGTGAGGGATGCCGTCAAGCTGAAGAAGGAGTCCTATAGGACCTTTTTGGCCTGTGGGACTCCGGAGGCAGCAGACAGGTACCGGCAGACCAAGCGGAGCGCAGCTAAGGCGGTTGCTGAGGCAAAAACCTGGACATGGGAGGAGTTCGGTGAGGCCATGGAAAAAGACTTCCGGACGGCTTCGAAGAGATTCTTAACCACCATCCGGCGTCTCAGGAGGGGGAAGCAGTGCGCCATCAACGCTGTGTACGGTGGGGACGTCGCTCTGCTGACCTCGACTCGGGACGTTGTGGATCGGTGGAAGGAATACTTCAAAGACCTCCTCAATCCCACCGACACGCCTCCCGGTAAGGAAGCAGGGCCTGGGGACCCGGGTGTGGGCTCTCCTATCTCTGGGGTGGAGGTCGCCGAGGTGGTCAAAAAGCTCCTCGGTGGGAGGGCCCCGGGGGTGGACGAGAGTTCCCCGAGCCCCGAGTTCCTCAAAGCCCTGGATGCTGTGGGGCTGTTATGGTTGACACGACTCTGCAGCATCGCGTGGGCATCGGGGGCAGTGCCTCTGGATTGGCTGATTGGGGTGGTGGTCCCTCTTTTTAAGAAGGGGGACTGGAGGGTGTGTTCCAACTACAGGGGGATCACACTCCTCAGCCTCCCTGGTAAGGTCTATTCGGGGGTGCTGGAGAGGAGGGTCCGTCGGATAATGGAACCTCGGATTCAGGAGGAGCAGTGTGGTTTTCATCGAGGCCGTGGAACTGTGGACCAGCTCTACACCCTCTGCAGGACCCTTGAGGGTGCATGGGAGTTTGCCCAACCAGTCCACATGTGTTTTGTGGACTTGGAGAAGGCATTCGACGGTGTCCCTCGGGGAGTCCTATGGGGGGTTGTCCGGGAATACGGGGTATTGGACCCCCTGATAAGGGCCGTCCGTTCCCTGTATGACCAGTGTCAGAGCCTGGTCCACATTGCCGGTAATAAGTGGGACTTGTTTCCAGTGAGGGTTGGACTCCGCCAGGGCTGCCCTTTGTCACCGATCCTGTTCATAATCTTTATGGACAGGATTTCTAGGTGCAGCCAGGGTGTGGAGGGGGTCCGGTTTGGTGACCTCAGGATTGGGTCACTGCTTTTTGCAGATGATGTGGTCCTGTTGGCTTTATCAGACTGTGACCTCCAACTCTCACTGGATCGGTTCCCTGCTGAATGTGAGGGTTCCTACCCTCACCTATGGTGATGAGCTTTGGGTAGTGACCCAAAGAACAAGATTGCGGGTACAAGCGGCTGAAATGAGCTTCCTCCGTAGGCTGGCTGGGCTCTCCCTTAGAGATAGGGTGAGAAGCTCAGTTATCCGGGAGGAGCTCGGAGTAGACCCGCTGCTCCTCCACGTCGAGAGGAGCCAGATGAGGTGACTCGTGCATCTAGTTAGGATGCCTCCCGGACGCCTCCCTGGTGAGGTGTTCAGGGCCCGTCCCACCGGTAGGAGATCAGGGACATGCTGGAGAGACTATGTCTCTCGGCTGGCCTGGGAACGCCTTGGGATCCCCCGGGAAGAGCTGGACGAAGTGGCTGGGGAGAGGGAAGCCTGGCCTTCCTGCTTAGGCTGCTGCCCCCGAGACCCGACCAGGATAAGCAGAAGAGGACGGTAACGGTAAATGTTCAAATGATTCAATATTTCAGCAAAAAAAAAGATTAGAGAAAAAGACCAAAAGCTGAAAACACATTTCTGTATCAGAACTTTGTTTTTTCTTCTTTTTTCTCACATTAATCATCTCAGCAGACCTCACATTTATCTGCTGACCCTTTGGAGGGGCCCCACCCCTAGGTTGGGAACCACTGGACTAAACTATCTAACTGTATATGTAAAGTAGTGTAAACTAGCTAACTGTTTATAAAGTAGCGTAAACTAGCTAACTGTTTATAAAGTAGTTTAAACTAGCTAACCGTATATAAAGTAGTATAAACTAGCTAACTGTATATAAAGTAGTATAAACTAGCTAACTGTATATAAAGTAGTATAAACTAGCTAACTGTATATAAAGTAGTGTAAACTAGCTAACTGTTTATAAAGTAGCGTAAACTAACTAACTGTTTATAAAGTAGTGTAAACTAGCTAACTGTATATAAAGTAGTATAAACTAGCTAACTGTATATAAAGTAGTATAAACTAGCTAACTGTATATAAAGTAGTGTAAACTAGCTAACTGTATATAAAGTAGTGTAAACTAGCTAACTGTATATAAAGTAGTGTAAACTACATCACTATAATACTGCAGTACTTTTACTGTAATACTGCATACTACACCACTATAATACTGCAGTACTTTTACTGTAATACTGCATACTACATCACTATTACTGCAGTACTTTTACTGTAATACTGTATACTACATCACTATAGTACTGCAGTACTTTTACTGTAATACTGCATACTACATCACTATAATACTGCAGTACTTTTACTGTAATACTGCATACTACATCACTATAATACTGCAGTACTTTTACTGTAATACTGCATACTACATCACTATTACTGCAGTACTTTTACTGTAATACTGCATACTACATGACTATTACTGCAGTACTTTTACTGTAATACTGCATACTACATGACTATAATACTGCAGTACTTTTACTGTAATACTGCATACTACATCACTATAATACTGCAGTACTTTTACTGTAATACTACATACACCACTATAATACTGCAGTACTTTTACTGTAATACTGCATACTACATCACTATAATACTGCAGTACTTTTACTGTAATACTGCATACTACATCACTATAATACTGCAGTACTTTTACTGTAATACTGCATACTACATCACTATAACACTGCAGTACTTTTACTGTAATACTGCATACTACATCACTATAATACTGCAGTACTTTTACTGTAATGCTACATACTACATCACTATAATACTGCAGTACTTTTACTGTAGTACTGCATACTACATCACTATAGTACTGCAGTACTTTTACTGTAATACTGCATACTACATCGCTATAATACTGCAGTACTTTTTTTTTCTAAAGGAACAGAGGAGCTAACATGAAACCTGAGGAACAAAAACTGAATGTAGAAGTAATATAGGAGGAGACACAGACAGGTGAGCAGACAGACAGTTGAGCAGACAGACAAGTGAGCAGACAGACAGGTGAGGAGACAGACAGTTGAGCAGACAGACAAGTGAGCAGACAGACAGGTGAGCAGACAGACAGGTGAGCAGACAGACAAGTGAGGAGACAGATAAGTGAGCAGATACAGACAAGTGAGCAGACAGACAGGTGAGCAGACAGACAGGTGAGGAGACAGACAGGTGAGCAAATACAGACAAGTGAGGAGACAGACAGACAGACAGGTGAGCAGACAGACAGGTGAGCAGACAGACAGACAGACAGGTGAGGAGACAGACAGGTGAGCAGACAGACAGGTGAGCAGACAGACAGGTGAGGAGACAGACAGGTAAGCAGACAGACAGGTGAGGAGACAGACAGGTAAGCAGACAGACAGGTGAGGAGACAGACAGGTGAGCAGCAGGTATCTGTAACTGTTAGCATGTTTAGAGGACACGCTGATGGTATAACTCTAATTTAGCGTCTCCGTTAGCGCTGAAGCTAAGCTAACCGTCAGCAGAATAGAGCTAACTGTGGCTAACTAAGCTAACCGTCGGCATAACAGAGCTAACTGTGGCTAACTAAGCTAGCCCCCTCCCTCCCTGCGGCTAACTAGCCTGTTAGCATAGCGCGGTCCGCTACCTCATTTAATCTGTTTTATAAACTCAAATATCTGAACCTGTAAAACCGGAATATACATTTGAAGGCAACGCGAGAGATTAATCATCATTTCATGTAAGTTGTGATTAATTAATTAACAGATTTAACATTTATTGAAACGTTAATTAGTCTCAGTTTGATGTTTGAAGGTATTTATGCTGCTAGTTTTACATCGTGTTTGGTGTCTAATATATATAAATATATCTAATATATATATTTAACATTTAAATAAGTAAGAGTTGAATATGACATGTTAAATCGTTCTTTTTATATACTTTGCTGTTATTAGTTATCTGATTTGCACCTCAGTTAACATTTCCACAAATCATTTAAAAAATATTTTGGATATTTTGGATTTCATGGATATCATGTGGCAGGTGGAGCTCAGGTGTTTCTGTGGCAGGTGGAGCTCAGGTGTTTCTGTAGCAGGTGGAGCTCAGGTGTTTCTGTAGCAGGTGGAGCTCAGGTGTTCATGTGGCAGGTGGAGCTCAGATGTTATTGTGGCAGGTGGAGCACAGGTGTTTCTGTGGCAGGTGGAGCTCAGGTGGCAGGTGGAGCTCAGGTGTTATTGTGGCAGGTGGAGCTCAGGTGTTATTGTGGCAGGTGGAGCTCAGGTGGCAGGTGGAGCTCAGGTGTTTCTGTAACAGGTGGAGCTCAGGTGTTATTGTGGCAGGTGGAGCTCAGGTGGCAGGTGGAGCTCAGGTGTTTCTGTGGCAGGTGGAGCTCAGGTGTTATTGTGGCAGGTGGAGCTCAGGTGTTCATGTGGCAGGTGGAGCTCAGGTGTTTCTGTGGCAGGTGGAGCTCAGGTGTTCATGTGGCAGGTGGAGCTCAGGTGTTATTGTGGCAGGTGGAGCTCAGGTGGCAGGTGGAGCTCAGCTGTTCAGGTGGCAGGTGGAGCTCAGGTGTTTCTGTGGCAGGTGGAGGTCAGGTGTTTCTGTGACAGGTGGAGCTCAGGTGTTTCTGTAACAGGTGGAGCTCAGGTGTTTCTGTAACAGGTGGAGCTCAGGTGTTCGTGTGACAGGTGGAGCTCAGGTGTTATTGTGGCAGGTGGAGCTCAGGTGTTTCTGTGGCAGGTGGAGCTCAGGTGTTTCTGTAACAGGTGGAGCTCAGGTGGCAGGTGGAGCTCAGGTGTAATTGTGGCAGGTGGATCTCAGGTGTTTCTGTGGCAGGTGGAGCTCAGGTGGCAGGTGGAGCTCAGGTGTTTCTGTAACAGGTGGAGCTCAGGTGTTCATGTGGCAGGTGGAGATCAAGTGGCAGGTGGAGCTCAGGTGTTTCTGTGGCAGGTGGAGCTCAGGTGGCAGGTGGAGCTCAGGTGTTTCTGTTGCAGGTGGAGCTCAGGTGTTTCTGTAACAGGTGGAGCTCAGGTGTTTCTGTGGCAGGTGGAGCTCAGGTGTTTCTGTAACAGGTGGAGGTCAGGTGTTCTTGTGGCAGGTGGAGATCAAGTGGCAGGTGGAGCTCAGGTGTTTCTGTGGCAGGTGGAGCTCAGGTGGCAGGTGGAGCTCAGGTGTTTCTGTGGCAGGTGGAGCTCAGGTGTTTCTGTAACAGGTGGAGCTCAGGTGTTTCTGTAACAGGTGGAGGTCAGGTGTTCTTGTGGCAGGTGGAGATCAAGTGGCAGGTGGAGCTCAGGTGTTTCTGTGGCAGGTGGAGCTCAGGTGGAGCTCAGGTGGAGCTCAGGTGGCAGGTGGAGCTCAGGTGTTTCTGTGGCAGGTGGAGCTCAGGTGTTTCTGTAACAGGTGGGGCTCAGGTGTTTCTGTAACAGGTGGAGGTCAGGTGTTCTTGTGGCAGGTGGAGCTCAGGTGGAGCTCAGGTTGCAGGTGGAGCTCAGGTGGAGCTTAGGTGGAGCTCATTGATCCCAGCTGTGTGTGTTTGCAGGAGAAGCTTCTGATGAACTCTAAACCAGACTGTCTGCTGCTGAGAGGAAACTCTGCAGTTTCCCTCAATGACCGGTGAGACCCTAACTCCTACCTCCTACCTCCTACCTCCTAAACCCTAACCCCTAACTCCTAACTCCTAACTCCTAACCCCTAACTCCTAACCCCTAACCCCTAACTCCTAACTCCTAACTCCTAACCCCTAACTCCTAACCCCTAACTCCTAACCCCTAACCCCTAACTCCTAACTCCTAACTCCTAACCCCTAACTCCTAACTCCTAACTCCTAACTCCTAACTCGTACCTCCTACCTCCTAACTCCTAACTCCTAACTCCTAACCCCTAACCCCTAACTCCTAACTCCTAACCCCTAACCCCTAACTCCTAACTCCTATCCCCTAACTTCTAACCTCTGACTCCTAACCCCTAACTCCTAACCCCTAACTCCTAACTCCTACCTCCTACCTCCTAACCCCTAACTCCTAACCCCTAACCCCTAACCCCTAACCCCTAACTCCTAACCCCTAACTCCTAACTCCTAACCCCTAACCCCTAACTCCTAACTCCTAACCTCTGACTCCTAACCCCTAACTCCTAACCCCTAACTCCTAACTCCTAACTCCTAACCCCTAACTCCTAACTCCTAACTCCTATCCCCTAACTTCTAACCTCTGACTCCTAACCCCTAACTCCTAACCCCTAACCCCTAACTCCTAACCTCTGACTGCTAACTCCTAACTCCTAACCCCTAACTCCTAACTCCTAACTCCTAACCCCTAACTCCTAACCCCTAACCCCTAACCCCTATCCCCTAACCCCTAACCCCTAACTCCTAACCCCTAACTCCTAACTCCTAACCCCTAACTCCTAACTCCTAACTCCTAACCCTTAACCCCTAACTCCTAACCCCTAACCCCTAACTCCTAACCCCTATCCCCTAACCCCTAACCCCTAACTCCTAACCCCTAACTCCTAACTCCTAACTCCTAACCCCTAACCCCTAACCCCTAACCCCTAACTCCTAACTCCTAACTCTTAACCTCTAACTCCTAACCTCTGACCTCTCTGCAGCTTCTCTCTGCTGTCTCAGTCCAGCATGAAGTCCAACTCTTCATCTTCATCATCATCATCATCATCATCGGTGGTGAAGAGACCGTCTGCACTCCCCCTACAGGTACACACACAATACACACACATGATACACAATACACACACACAATACACACACAAGATACACACAATACACACACAAGATACACACAATACACACACACAAGATACACACAAGATACACACAATACACACACATGATACACACACACAAGATACACACATGATACACACACAATACACACACGATACACATGATACACACACACGACATACACAATACACACACAATACACACACATGCTACACACACACGATACACACACATGATACACACACATGACACACACACAATACACACATATGATACACACACATGATACACACACATAATACACACACATGATACACACATGATACACACACGATACATACACAATACACACACATGATACACACACATAATACACACACATGATACACACACATGATACACACACGATACACACACAATACACAATACACACACATGATACACATGGTACACACACACGACATACACAATACACACACATGCTACACACACACGATACACACACGATACACACAATACTCACACAACATACACAATACACACACACAACATACACGATACACACACATGATACACACGATACACACGATACACACACATGATACACACACATGATACACACAACACACACAATACACACACACACAACACACACAATACACACACATGATACACTGTGACTCTGATAATGATGATGATGTCACTCTGATAATGATGATGATGATGATGATGATGATGATGATGTCACTCAGGTGAAGCAGCGCGGGGTTTGGAGCAGCGTCTGGACCCGGCTCGGTCACGTGACCCGCAGACCGGCGGCTCGCCGCAGCCTCTGGAGCTTCAGGAGGAAGTACCGGTGGAGAGGAGGCTTCAGCTCCGCCCACAAGAGTCAGTAACCACGGCAACCATGACACACAATACACACATGATACACATAATACACACACATGATACGCACACAATACACACACATGATACACACACAGGAGGAAGTACAGGTGGAGAGGAGGTTTCAGCTCCGCCCACAAGAGTCAGTAACCACGGCAACCATGACACACACACAATACACACATGATACACATATTACACACACATGATACGCACACAATACACACACATGATACACACACAGGAGGAAGTACATGTGGAGAGGAGGTTTCAGCTCCGCCCACAAGAGTCAGTAACCACGGCAACCATGACACACACACAATACACACATGATACACATATTACACACACATGATACGCACACAATACACACACATGATACACACACAGGAGGAAGTACATGTGGAGAGGAGGTTTCAGCTCCGCCCACAAGAGTCAGTAACCACGGCAACCAGCACATACACTGATCATCAATCAATACACTCAGTGATGATGATGTCACTCTGATGATGATGTCACTCTGATGATGATGTCACTCTGATGATGATGATGATGATGATGATGTCACATTACCTGCAGGACGACGTCACCTGCTGAGTCAGCGGCGCCGACTGAAGAGAAGAGACGTCCTGAAACTGACTGCAGGTCAGTCTACACAACTACACACTATACACAACTACACAACTACACACTATACACAACTACACAACTACACACTATACAGAGCTACACACTATACACAACTACACAACTACACACTGTACAAAACTACACAACTACACACTATACACAACTACACAACTACACACTATACTACACAACTACACACTATACTACACACTATAAACAACTACACAACTACACACTATACACAACTACACAACTACACACTATACACAACTACACACTATACACAACTACACACTATACACAACTACACACTATACACAACTACACAACTACACTATAGTACACACTATACTACACAACTACACACTATACAGAGCTACACAACTACACACTATACACAACTACACACTATACACTATACTACACAACTACACACTATACACTATACTACACAACTACACACTATACACAACTACACAACTACACACTATACACAACTACACAACTACACAACTACACACTATACACTATACTACACAACTACACACTATACACTATACTACACAACTACACACTATACACAACTACACACTATACACTATACTACACACTATACTACACTACTACACACTATTCACAGGGGTCAGGTGAGGGGTCATTAGGGGTCCGGTGAGGGGTCATTAGGGGTCAGGTGAGGGGTCTTTAGGGGTCAGGTGAGGGGTCATTAGGGGTCAGGTGAGGGGTCATTAGGGGTCAGGTGAGGGGTCATTAGGGGTCCGGTGAGGGGTCTTTAGGGGTCAGGTGAGGGGTCTTTAGGGGTCAGGTGAGGGGT
>NC_070587.1:36586393-36596393 GCF_027409825.1 Scomber japonicus | reverse complement strand
ATTTGGAGGGTTTTAGTTGAAGAGTGTGACAGGTAGGTGTGGCGAGACTGACAAGAGTTTGGCAACTGAGCAGAGAAAGTTCTGGAGCCTGAAACGGTTCGGTCCAGGTCACTCAGTGTAGTCCATCATCTGATCAATCAGTCCAGTCTGAACTCTCACAGCCTCCATCTGGCCTTCAGTGCTGGAAAGTAACTAAGTTAGTTTATTCAAGTACTGTAGTTATGTACAGTTTGAGGTACTTGGTGGTTTCCAACCTTTTAGTTTTTTGATGTCTTACAAAAAGCAGTGTGTAGTCGGCTCACATTTCAGATGTCTATGAGTTGTTAACAGCTCCTCCAAATAGTGATTGTTCAAATATTATATTACAATATTTCATCAAAAACCACCTGAACTGAGAAACTACCTGAGGTTGGTGCCTTTACTGCAGACACACTGTTGAAGAACAATGAACAGTTAAAAGAAACACTAAACTCTAAACTCAGTATTGAATTGTGCAGGTAACCAATTATAAAATGCTGTAATTCAGAAACAAGCATAAACTTTAAGTTAATGACAGAAAACTGCTGAAATAGCAATTGTCAGGTTCAGGCAACCTAAAACACTTCAGACAAACATATCAGACAAAGGAAGACAAGACAACAGTGTTAGAGTTTTTTCTTGCAAGGAGAACAGAGAGATATGCTCAGTTACAATCTCCAACCGCTCTGAAGCATATTGTCTTAGGGTGTTCCCTAGTTAAACAACCGTTGCTGATCTAAGGATTAGGGGATGGAACCTCCCTGAAATTAGTTTTTGCAGGTTGGTATGTCTGATAAGATTAGATAAGATGTATCTTTACTGAGCCCCTTGGGAGAAGTTCGAATTGACACAACAATACAGTGGAAAAGTGTATCAGCATAAGAGTGACAGTGTACTAAATAAAAGAATCAACAATAAGACAAAAAGAGGATAAAATAAACACAATACTATTGCCAGGCAGGTTGGAATAAAACCCAATTAATATGCTGGTGTCAACTGAGCTGCACAGAGACAATGTGAGATTTTAAAAAATGTGAAACTATTCTGCAGGTACGGTCTTCTGCTGGATTTTGAATACATGTTAAATGAGTTAAAAATACAGTACTGAGGTACATTATTAATAAAGGTGAGGATTTATCCTTTCAAAAGCTGTATAGGTCATACTGAGCTGAGCGAGTGATTGTGAAAAACAGGAAGAAAAGGGCCCCCCCCCCTGAACAAAGAAGATTTCCCAAGAATTCAGATGTTGTTGCAGGAGGAGGAGGAGTTTTTGTTGCTCAGGTTCTACAGAAACATTGGACAACTTTCAAAAATGTACTAAAGAAAGTATAAAGAAACATAAAAGGTGAATGTACAAACCTGTATATAATACCAGACCGCAGCAGTAAGGTTTGAAAGGTGTGTTTTATCTTTTTAAACACTGAATTTTAAGTAAATGTCACACCTGTGAGATCTCAAAGATTCATCATGCATTTGGTGCACATAAAAAAATTCCTCCTAAAGCAATAACGGTCAGGTTACTTTTAATTATTTGAGCGTTGTGTTTCTTTGGGTGTGACAGCAGGCAGCAGCCACAGCTTCATCACAACTTCTGCACAAGTGGTGAAAAAGTAAAGGATGGATATTATGAGGAAGGCCTTTTCATCCAACATCAGTGTCTGACCTCACAAATGCTCCTCAGGATGAATGGGCAAAAATTCCCCCAGACACACAGAATCTTGTGGAAGGCCTTACCAGAAGCATGGAAGCTGTTTTGCTGTAAAGGCAAACCAACTCCACATTAAGGCCTGTGGACTTAGAAAGGGATGTCATGAAATAATAGAAAAAGGAAAAAACTTTTTTTTTTTTGAAGAGCTTGCCCCCCATGAATCATGACAAAATACCGCCCTGGACGCTTGCCCAATTCACTCATATCAGGGATGGCTACTGGTTCAAATGGAAGTTGGTTATGTAACAGTGGGTTACGCCCCTTAATATTCTGCATATAAACGAGTCCACCAGTCTGCAGAGAGGTACACAGAGCAAAGTGTGTAGTATATTCCTGCACATAGAGGACTGGATCAGCCATGAACAGATCACAGCGAGACTAAAAGCAGGTTTGTGTTTTATTTCTTTTACAGTTTCTTCTGTTTAACTATTTAGTAGCAATTAAACCTTGTGCTGTATTTGACTTTTTTTGATATGTTAAGTCTTTTTTATTTCAAACCTGTACCATTCCTCCTTGGGAATTTTGAAATTACCTTCCTTCTCCCAGTTATCTTTAATGTAGTCTGTGGAGTAGGTTTTTTTGATCATGAAGCCCTTATATAATCTAGATATAGTACCCTTGGCTCGCTCTGATGAATGAGCATGTAATATCTCTCTCAGTATTGGGTCTTCCGGATCCACTGTATAATTTCTAATAACCTTATTAAAGTAGTTACGTAGTTGTAGATACCTATAGAAGTCTTGCTTCTCTAAAGAATGCTCTCTTTTCAGAGTTTGAAAACTTTTAAGTTGTCCCTTATCCATTATTGAATAAAATGTTGTTATTCCCTTAGTTATCCAGCTCTTAAATCTAAGATCCAATTGATTCGGTTTAAAGTCAGGGTCGTATGCGTACCACCTAATTATTCCTTATTCCTAATGTGTCTTTAATTGAATTCCAGGTTTTAATTTGGAATTTTGTCCATGGATTCTGCAGCTTGTTTAAAAATGTTTCCAAATCTTTATTGCCCAGTACTGTCAGGAGCGGAGGGTCCTTAATGAGTGATAGCTCGATGTCTTTCCACCTGGCATGGTAGTCTTGGTTACACAGATTTATCAATGGCCTAACTTGAGCTGAGACGATGTAGTTCTTTAAATTTGGTACAGCCATACCTCCTCTCTCTTTCGATAATTGTAATGTTTTAAACCGTACCCTGGGTTTTTTCCCCTGCCATATGTACCTAGAAATAATGTTATCCCACTCAGAGAATTGTTTTGTGGGTATTTCCACCGGAAGAGCCTGGAACAAAAAGAGAAGTCTCAGAAGTACATTAATTTTTATGGTCTCCACCCTTTGAGTAAAGCTCATAAAAGGGTTGGAGTTCCATCTTTGTATATCCAGTTTTATTCTGGTAAGGAGGGGGTCATAGTTGATCTTTGCTAATGTAGAAATGTCTTTAGGAAACAGTACACCAAGATATTTCATTGCATCCTGATCCCAATTCAGATGATATCTGTCCTGAAGCTGTTTAGATGGAGTATAATTTTGTGTTAAGATTTGGGTTTTCTGAATATTTAGTTTATATCCCGCATATTTACCAAAACTATCCAAAAGTTTAAATAATTCAGGAAATGAATAAGCGGGGTCTTTGAGGTATAATAATACATCATCTGCGTACAATGCAATTTTGTGTTGTTCCCCATTTATAGTAATACCTTTAATATTGTCAGATTGCCTAATCCATTGAGCGAGCGGTTCGATATAAAGTGCGAAAAGGAGTGGTGATAATCCGCATCCTTGTCTAGTGCCCCGTTCTAATTTAATATTGTCTGAAAGGTACCCGTTTATTTTAATGCGGGCAGTTGGATTATTGTATAGAGTATTAATTCCCTTTATGAATCTTTTATGAAAACCAAATCTCTCAAGAGTCTTATATAAGAACTTCCAACTCACCGAATCGAACGCCTTCTCTGCATCTAGGCTCACCAATAAGGCCTGTAACTTATGTTTTTGTATATGGCTCAAGATATGTAATGAGCGTCTAATATTATCATGAGTTTGTCTCTGGGAAATGAAGCCTGTTTGGTCTGTGTGGATAAGGTGAGGTAGGACCTCCTCAACTCTCTTAGCAAGGATTGATGTATACAGTTTATAGTCAGTATTCAGGACAGAGATTGGTCTATATGATCCACAATCCAGTCTGTCCTACCTTCGGTATGACAGAGATTGTAGCTTCTCTCCAAGTTGGCAGGGTTTTTCCTTCTTTTAAAGCTGTATTAAATATGTTAAGAAGACTTGGTATTAACTCGGTCCTGAAGGTCTTGTACCATCCAGGAGGAAACCCATCGGGCCCTGGCGATTTATTTGTTTTTAACCTTGAAATCGCACTGTTCAGCTCCTCCCTTGTTATTTCAGCTGTTAATTTTCTGTTTGTATCTTCTGATAGGGTGGGTAAGTTAAGGGATGATAAGAATTGCTCAATCTGTTGTTCATCTAATAATTGTGGTTGGGAGTATAGTTGTTTATAGTAATTTTGAAACGCCATTTGTATTTCATGTTGCTTATGTAGCAAGGCTTTGGAGTGTGGATGCCTAATTTTGTAGATTGTGTTATCTGACTGTTGTTTTGCAATTTCCTTGCCAGTAGCTTAGTGTCAGGTTCAGGCAACCTAAAACATCCAAATATCAGACAAAGGGAGACAAGACACACCGTTTAGAGTTTTTACATGCAAGGAGACACGGAGAGACATGCTCAGTACACATCTCCTTCCGCTCTGAGCATATCTGCCGATAACCTCACTATTTTATTAGATTTTGGGAAGTACCTAGTTACATAATCGTTGTTGCGCTAAAGGATGGGGGTCACATAGCAACAACGTAACCAAGACTAACATCTTTGCATATTAGCATATCAACATCCTTGCACATGTTATCTTGCTTTCACAAGAAGCCTCTTCGTATGGTTGGTTCTTCTTTCTCTCGAAGTCGAGCGCAGTTCTTGAGCAAGACTTCCTGTACCTGCACTACAACAGCTCAAGCATTTCTGCAAGTCATCCTGGCTTCTGGCAGTACGCACTTATAGAACTTCCTAAAAAACAGCTCAAAGCATAAAAACACACTTATACATTCTGATAGAAATGATTAGTTGCAATATAAAAGGTAAATATGAGATAACTTATGTGCTCTATCTTGACATAGTTTGCTCTGTGCCTAAAGCGTTGAACAACTCTCTCAATGAGGTGTCTTATTCGAACATTCAGCTACCCAGAATCATGAGCTAACACCTGCGCAACGGCTGGAAGACCTACTGGATCACCCATAGGACTCCATGTTCCTCTCACATAGTGCCAATCTGGCCTCAACACTGCCATCCAAACCTGTTGTACCTCTTCACCATTCAAGTGATAGGAGCGTCTAAGACTTTCCATATCAGCACAGAACTGAGCAACATCTTCATCAACTGTCTGTTTCTTCAATGGACATTTTCTAACTAAGTGTCCTTCCGTACTGCAACGCCAACATCCTAATGTCTTCCGTTCAGAACATTTCTTGTCTTTCTCTGGACAGTGTCGAGCCACATGTCCGTTTTTACTGCAACACCAACAACAAAGCTTTTCTTTGGGCATCTTTGTATATACGTCTACTTTGCCCTTACTCTACTTTACACTTCCTTGATTCTTACTTTTCTTGACAGGCTTATTTCTTAAAAATGTATATATATATATATATATATATATATATTACTGAGTCTTAACAATTTCCAACTAGTTTTATGTACAATTATTCCAACACACACACACACATATACACACACACACACACACATACACACACACATACTAATATCACACACACACACACACACACACACATACTAATATCACACACGCACACACACTTTAATATCACACACGCACAAACACACATTAATATCACACACACACACACACACACATTAATATCACACACACACACACACATTAATATCACACACACACACACACTAATATCACACACTATCACACACACACACACACACACACACACTAATATCACACACACACACACATTAATATCTCTCACACACACACACACACTAATATCACACACACACACACACACATTAATATCTCTCACACACACACACACATTAATATCACACACACACACACACACACACACACACACACACACACACTAATATCACACACTATCACACACACACACACATACACACACACACATACATACACACACGTACACACACATACACACACACATACACACTGTCAGGTTCAGGCAACCTAAAACATTCAAATATCTGACACAGGGAGACAAGACGCAGCGTTTAGAGTTTTTACTTGCAAGGAGAACAGAGTGATATGCCCAGTACACATCTCCTTCCTGTTCTGGAGCATATCCCTCGAACCCTCACTATTTATTTTGGTAAGTTCCTGGTTACATAATCGTTGTTGCGCTAAAGGATGGGGGTCACATAGCAACAACGATATCAAGACTAACATCTTTGCATATTAGCATATCAACATCCTTGCACATGTTATCTTGCTTTCGCAAAAGCCGAGCATGGCTCCTGTTTCGCAACGACAGCTTCAGTCTTTCCAAATCATCAGCCTCCCGCCACGTACGCTCTTATAGAACTTCCTGAAAAACAGCTCAAACATACAGTTTAATAATAATAATACTCTAAACAGTTGCAATAGAAGAGGTAAATATGAGATAACTTATGTACAATTATTCCAACATTTCCCTCCTGTTTTCAGTTGTAAGATCATTTTTATGAGAACAAATAGGTTTGCACTCAGAGTTTTTTCTTTTTACTGTTTACCAATCAGGATCAACATCATCATTATCATCATGTCCAAGCAAAGGATACATCTGAGCAAATCGATTCTCCACGGGTGTAATGGCAGTAGTGATTAGTCTATTAATTAAGGCACGGAGACAGGGAATACAACAACAGCCACACAAAGTCAAAATCGCTGCAAAAACTGCAATTGAGACTGGGACAGAAGATACCAGAGCTCTATACTTCCCAAAGGCATCCATCCATGAATCCCACAAGGTGGTGTCAACATCGGAATGGTCTTTCATTTTACCATTCAGTGAACGCAGGCCCTCAATGGCCTTAGTCAGACTGCCATCAGCAGCCTCATTATTGGGGATGAAAGTACAACACTTTTCCCCAAACATTGCACATACACCACCTTTTTCTGCCAACAGCATATCTAATGCTATTCTATTCTGAAAAGCCATAAGGGAAGTAGCTGCCAGTTGTCCGTGCACAGCTTCAAACCCACTCTGAGTCCAATTTCCCAGTTTTTGAACATTGTAATGGATGTAGTTAATCCTGTCTGCGTTTTTATTCACGGTACACCACCAACAGAGGGTGGACTCAAATTCTGCTGCAACTTGATCAACCAATTTGTATTCGCTAGGTACACCGCGTGGAACACCGATAGCATCAATGTAAGTTGGATCTTTGTCTGTCAACTAAGCAGTGGATCTTTTCTTACGAGATGCCACTGTTGTGGTATAAGGCTAAAAGTCCTAAGCATTAAGTCCTTAGCAGTCATAGGAAATACAGAAACTGGTAACAGTAATATCACGAGAGCACAAAAGCCGGCCACATTTATAGGTAATTTGTCAAACAGTTTTTCATCACCACATCACCACCAGATGTCTCCTCTAGACATAGGTTTGACGTCATTAGGTTTAAAGTCAGTTGTATTTACTCTTATGTGTTTCCTGCATGAGGTTGCAATAAAGTTTCCTAGGGGGTTTCCTCTCCTAGAATCATCTCCTCTTTTCATTTTAATACACGTAAAATTGCCTGTTGCTACCTTCTTGGAGAACACGTTTTTTTCTTTTCTGCCGTAGTGACTGGAAAAATTGAATCCCAAATACTACAATTTTTACTGGGGTTTGCGTTATTCATGACGTCTATAACACACTCCTGTGGTATCACTGCCGGAACAATTTGCAAAAGTGGTCTTGGTCCCAGGCAAACTACACAATCAGTCTTAGTCATGTTAACAGCTTGTTCTACCATTAACAACCTATTATTAGTTCCAGAAACACCAGTTGTGACTTGGAACCATTCATCCACCGTCACCTTGTTTGTCATCAGAATTCGTCCTCCTTTCTTGTAGGTTTTTTTTGGCATTTCAGGTTTAGGTGCCTCCCATAAATACTGGACAAACAGAAAAATCAGGATTGCTATTAGGGGTAGGACCCAACACCGAATTGCAATACACAGCCATCTTGGAGTCATTTTGGCCGAGAGACCTCCTCTACTTGGTTCGGTAGCTTTTGAGATCTTCACTGATTTTCAGGTGTATCTGGACTCTAAACGTCCAGATCCACCCTATTATCAGTCTTTGGCTCACCTCCCCTGTCGGAGTCCTCAGTCGAAATGATCTTTTTTATATTTACCAGGTCTAAACACTGTGTCCACGGTCTTCCTGTTTCCTCCATACATTTCTTCAGCCTATTCTTAACTGTTCCATTCATTCTTTCTACTAATCCTGCACTTTGAGGATGATATGCACAATGGTTCTTTAAATCTAGGTGAAACATTATACCAATCTTTTTAACCACTTGGTTCACAAAATGGGTTCCATTATCACTATATATCTTTTCAGGAATTCCATACCTGGGAATAATATCTTTACACAATGCCTTTGCTACTGTTAAAGCATCTGGATGTTTTGTTGGAAAGATTTCAATCCACTTTGAAAATGCATCTATTATGACTAGACAATACTTTTTTCCTTCACTTTGGTTTAATTCTATAAAGTCCATGTGGATAATTTGAAACGGGTACTGAGGTGTGGGAAAGCACCCTCTACGCGGTCTCAGATTTCCTTGTGGATTATGTTTAGCACAGGTCAAACATGCTCTACAAAATTATTTGAATAAGAATTAAATCCATAAGTGGTATAGTATTGATGTATCTGTCTTACTATCCCCCTTGTTGAGACATGTGACACCATGACTCAATATTGCTGCCCATTTATATAAGTTTTTTGGTAGGATAGGTTTATTTTCTGGTCATACATAGTACTGTAGCGAATACATCCTTCATTAATTTACATGCTTCAGTTAGAGCTATAAGTTCAGCTGCTTGTGCTGAATAGTGAGAGGGTAGCTGTTCTGCTTTTATCAGTGTAGTCTGAGTCACTACCGCATCCTGTTTGAGTTGTGTCTCGCTCGTTTTTTTTATTTTTTATTAGAGGAACCATCTACAAACAAAACTTCTCCTTAACTTATCTTTTTAAATCAGCACTGCTTTTGCCATTTGCTCTGCTAATTCTTGACAATCATACTTCATACAATCTTCTGGTAACGGAGTTGGTTGAGACAGCAGGGTAGACATGCAAGACAAGTGTCTTGCAGGTGACAAGAATGTCATATTTGTTTGTAGCAGTAGTGCTGAAACAGCATGTGGTACTTTTAAAGTCAAAGGGTGAAACAACACTATAGTTGCACTTGTTTCCACAGCCATGGAGGCTGCAATAACAGCTCTTACGCAATGAGACTATCTAGTTTGGATGAAAAATAAGCTATATGTTTCATTTTATCTCCATATTGTTGCGCTAATACAGAGGTCATAAAGTGACCTTTACAGTCAACCATCTGTACAAATGGTTACTATAGACTGGCAAGGCTAGTGCTGTACCAGACACTAACACTTGTTCTACTTCACCAAAAGCTTTTTCAGCTTCTTCAGTCCATTTTAGCTGAGATGTCATTTTAAAGCCTTCCTCATACATCAATTTATTTAACGGTGCCCTTATTTCAGCATAGTTTGGTACCCAATTCCTGCAATAGTTTGTCAACTCCAGAAATGACATCATCTGCTTTTTTGTTAAAGGTTTTGGAGCTTGGAGGATTGCAGTTTTTCTGTCTTCCACTATTGTTCTTCCTCCCGCGCTCAGATTATGTCCTAAGTATTTTACTTGCGTCTTACACATTTGGAGTTTATTTTTGCTTACTTTATGGCCTTCTTCAGCCAAATGCTTTAGTAAAGCTAAAGTGTCTTCTTTACATGTTTCCAAATCAGGGGAGGCTAATAACACGTCATCTACATATATTAAAACTTGACTTCCCCCTGGGGGTTGAAATTTCGCCATACTTGCACTCTTACTTGCACTTACTTGAGAGTAAATAGTTGGACTTTCACAATAACCTTGAGGCAACCTGGTATATGTGTATCTCTTGCCTACAAAAGTGAAAACAAACCAAAATTGACTATCCTTATCTACAGGCACAGAGA
>NC_070587.1:36558893-36581393 GCF_027409825.1 Scomber japonicus | reverse complement strand
AGAAACATTGGACAACTTTCAAAAATGTACTTAAGAAAGTATAAAGAAACATAAAAGGTGAATGTACAAACCTGTATATAATACCAGACTGCAGCAGTAAGGTTTGAAAGGTGTGTTTTATCTTTTTAAACACTGAATTTTAAGTAAATGTCACACCTGTGAGATCTCAAAGATTCATCATGCATTTGGTGCACATAAAAAAATTCCTCCTAAAGCAATAACGGTCAGGTTACTTTTAATTATTTGAGCGTTGTGTTTCTTTGGGTGTGACAGCAGGCAGCACCCACAGCTTCATCACAACTTCTGCACAAGTGGTGAAAAAGTAAAGGATGGATATTAGGAGGAAGGCCTTTTCATCCAACATCAGTGTCTGACCTCACAAATGCTCCTCAGGATGAATGGGCAAAAATTCCCCCAGACACACAGACTCTTGTGGAAGGCCTTACCAGAAGCATGGAAGCTGTTTTGCTGTAAAGGCAAACCAACTCCACATTAAGGCCTGTGGACTTAGAAAGGGATGTCATGAAATAATAGAAAAAGGAAAAAAACTTTTTTTTTTTTTTGAAGAGCTTGCCCCCCATGAATCATGACAAAATACCGCCCTGGACGCTTGCCCAATTCACTCATATCAGGGACGGCTACTGGTTCAAATGGAAGTTGGTTATGTAACAGTGGGTTACGCCCCTTAATATTCTGCATATAAACGAGTCCACCAATCTGCAGAGAGGTACACAGAGCAAAGTGTGTAGTATATTCCTGCACATAGAGGACTGGATCAGCCATGAACAGATCACAGCGAGACTAAAAGCAGGTTTGTGTTTTATTTCTTTTACAGTTTTTTCTGTTTAACTATTTAGTAGCAATTAAACCTTGTGCTTTATTTGACTTGTTTTGATATGTTAAGTCTTTTTTATTTCAAACCTGTACCATTCCTCCTTGGGAATTTTGAAATTACCTTCCTTCTCCCAGTTATCTTTAATGTAGTCTGTGGAGTAGGTTTTTTTGATCATGAAGCCCTTATATAATCTAGATATAGTACCCTTGGCTCGCTCTGATGAATGAGCATGTAATATCGTAGTTGTAGATACCTATAGAAGTCTTGCTTCTCTAAAGAATGCTCTCTTTTCAGAGTTTGAAAACTTTTAAGTTGTCCCTTATCCATTATTGAATAAAATGTTGTTATTCCCTTAGTTGTCCAGCTCCTAAATCTAAGATCCAATTGATTCGGTTTAAAGTCAGGGTCGTATGCGTACCACCTAATTATTCCTAATTCCTAATGTGTCTTTAATTGAATTCCAGGTTTTAATTTGGAATTGTGTCCATGGATTCTGCAGCTTGTTTAAAAATGTTTCCAAATCTTTATTGCCCAGTACTGTCAGGAGCGGAGGGTCCTTAATGAGTGATAGCTCGATGTCTTTCCACCTGGCATGGTAGTCTTGGTTACACAGATTTATCAATGGCCTAACTTGAGCTGAGAGGAATTGAATTTGGTACAGCCATACCTCCTCTCTCTTTCGATAATTGTAATGTTTTAAACCGTACCCTGGGTTTTTTCCCCTGCCATATGTACCTAGAAATAATGTTATCCCACTCAGAATTGTTTTGTGGGTATTTCCACCGGAAGAGCCTGGAACAAAAAGAGAAGTCTCAGAAGTACATTAATTTTTATGGTCTCCACCCTTTGAGTAAAGCTCATAAAAGGGTTGGAGTTCCATCTTTGTATATCCAGTTTTATTCTGGTAAGGAGGGGGTCATAGTTGATCTTTGCTAATGTAGAAATGTCTTTAGGAAACAGTACACCAAGATATTTCATTGCATCCTGATCCCAATTCAGATGATATCTGTCCTGAAGCTGTTTAGATGGAGTATAATTGTTTTTTTGGGTTTTCTGAATATTTAGTTTATATCCCGCATATTTACCAAAACTATCCAAAAGTTAAAATAATTCAGGAAATGAATAAGCGGGGTCTTTGAGGTATAATAATACATCATCTGCGTACAATGCAATTTTGTGTTGTTCCCCATTTATAGTAATACCTTTAATATTGTCAGATTGCCTAATCCATTGAGCGAGCGGTTCGATATAAAGTGCGAAAAGGAGTGGTGATAATCCGCATCCTTGTCTAGTGCCCCGTTCTAATTTAATATTGTCTGAAAGGTACCCGTTTATTTTAATGCGGGCAGTTGGATTATTGTATAGAGTATTAATTCCCTTTATGAATCTTTTATGAAAACCAAATCTCTCAAGAGTCTTCCAACTCACCGAATCGAACGCCTTCTCTGCATCTAGGCTCACCAATAAGGCCTGTAACTTATGCTTTTGTATATGGCTCAAGATATGTAATGAGTGTCTAATATTATCATGAGTTTGTCTCTGGGAAATGAAGCCTGTTTGGTCTGTGTGGATAAGGTGAGGTAGGACCTCCTCAACTCTCTTAGCAAGGATTGATGTATACAGTTTATAGTCAGTATTCAGGACAGAGATTGGTCTATATGATCCACAATCCAGTCTGTCCTACCTTCGGTATGACAGAGATTGTAGCTTCTCCCCAAGTTGGCGGAGTTTTTCCTTCCTTTAAAGCTGTATTAAGACTTGGTATTAACTCGGTCCTGAAGGTCTTGTACCATCCAGGAGGAAACCCATCGGGCCCTGGCGATTTATTTGTTTTTAACCTTGAAATCGCACTGTTCAGCTCCTCCCTTGTTATTTCAGCTGTTAATTTTCTGTTTGTATCTTCTGATAGGGTGGGTAAGTTAAGGGATGATAAGAATTGCTCAATCTGTTGTTCATCTAATAATTGTGGTTGGGAGTATAGTTGTTTATAGTAATTTTGAAACGCCATTTGTATTTCATGTTGCTTATGTAGCAAGGCTTTGGAGTGTGGATCCCTAATTTTGTAGATTGTGTTATCTGACTGTTGTTTTTGCAATTTACTTCTGTTTTTATCATATATAGTATTTTTTTAATATATTTGAGTTAGCAAATTTTGATCCAGATTCATAATACTTTTGTTTTGTATAAATCATCTTTCTTTTTATTTCTTGTGAGTATAGAACATTAATTTCATTCCTAATTTCTTTCAATTTTGAGTTGAGGTTAGGGTTTGGTCCCTTCTTGTGTTTTGTCTCGAGTTCTTTTAATTCTTTATTTAGTTGTGATAATCTTAATTGTCTTTGTTTTTTTTGGTAAGCACAAAAGGATATTGTTTTCCCTCTGGTAACGGCTTTTAGTGCATCCCATACAATTTCTGGGCCAACCTCCCCATTATTGTTTTCTTCCATGTAATGTTTGATTTCTTCTTTAATTTTTGTTTTGAATTGTTCATTATTTAGAACACTTGAGTGTACTCCTGGAGTTGGGTGGTTTGGGTTCAAATCATCACTGGAGACAAGTTTTAAATTCCTTAAAGATATGAAACCTTTGCTGTCATGGCAACAGTGACATGAGCAAGATTAAGACAATTAGAGTTTCTGAATGTCGGTTTACATTATTTTTCTATTAATTGCCCAGCTCTACTTGTAAGGTATCCTTGAGTGCTTTGAAAGGCGCCTTTAAATAATACATTATTATTATTATTACTACTCACTACTCACTACTACTATCACACTGGTCAGTTATAACTCTGTATTCTTCCTTTTTATGAGTTAAATGTTGGGTTAGCAGCTCATCAGCCAACTTTCTTTTCAGTAAAACTAACTTTGCTTTACAAATACGCTGTTATAATAGAAATCTGTTGAAGTGATAGCGCTCCTGGCTTTTAAAGGGAATGGGAGATGACACTCTGATTGGTTTACTGCGTGGTACGCCCTAAAGGCACGCTCTATGCCATGTTCCATACACAGTCACAATAAAACACAGTTACATATATTATTTTTAAGAGAATAACTTAAAGACAGATTAAATACAGATCAGCAGACTCATGTTTTAAATTCATGTTTCTTTAACAGATGCTGAACCATGGGTGCTAAAGTTTCAGTGAAGAATGAGACTCCTTACACCTGGTACTACTCCAGATCACCCTCAGAGGTGAGAGTTTGTTTGTTGTTTTCAGGCTTTGATACACTCATTAGTTTAACTTTATAATTCAATTCAATTCAATTAAACACTTTATTTGTCCCTGAGGGGCAATTTAAAAGGCATGAGGAGCAGCATCATTAAAAAAAAAGGACAAACAGAATATCAACAACATGAAATCATAATACATTTAGCTTATGTATAATTAACTGTTATGCTGTTTCATGTATGTCCTTGACTTTTTGTACCTTTTGTGTTCCTTATTTGTTTGAGCCAGATAATCAGTAAACAGTCTGTAACAGATAAACATGTTAGTGCTGTTCTCTTTTACCTGACAGCATTAGGGAGGTGTATTACAGTCTATTACTAAATATTACAGGTGTTGCTGCTGTTTAAAGTCACAAGGTTTACTTTCTTACCTTCATCATTTAGGACTGACACATTCTCATTTCCCCACTGGTTGAATACAGCTGTTCATGTCACATCTCTGCACAGTGACGGCCCTCTAGTGTCAGATTTGGTGATGATGATGAAACCAACAGTATGAGCAACAATAAAGATTAACAATAGGCTAAATATTGACAACATGGGGGAAACTTAATACATTTGTAATGGCAGCTATGCAGCCTGTGAGGTGTAACTGTTTCTTTAATCATATCGTAAAACGGAGATTCATCATAAGGCCGTGAACAGATTCCTCTGCTCCACTATGGAGTGTGTGAAGGTATATTGTGACGTATCCAAGATGGCGCCAGTGTGTGTGGCTGACCGTCTGGTGCTCCTGCAATTCGTAGTGTTCTTATTGTTTTCAATCATTGGCACTAAACAAATTGAGTCTCTGCTGGTTTATGATCGCCAGTCTCTTTTGTTTTACCGGCGGAATGTCAATGTTTTAAGTACATCTGATCACGGAGGACAGTATACCTCACCCCCATTTTTCACCTGTACCGGATTGGATTGATGAACGCTTGATCCCTGGCAAACAAGACTTTCATCCTGAGGGATTTCTTCAGCTCCCGTGGCCTGGACTTCCTCTGTATGACAGAGACTTGGATTGGTGCCGGTGAGTGCAGCCCTCTGGTCGAACTTTTACCTGCCGACTGCTCTTACTTTAACTCCCCTCGGACGTCGAGTCGTGGAGGAGGAACGGCGACAGTTTATAAAAAACACTCGTCCTCAATTTCCAGCTTTGAAGTGGCTTTATTTGAGGTGGGTCGTTCCGACCCGGTGCTGTGCGCTGTCATTTACCGACCTCCCAAATACAATAAGGATTTTGTGAATGACTTTTCTGGTTTTCTGGCTGAAATCATGCCTAAGTATGACCGTGCCCTCTTTCTCAGGGATTTTAACATTCACGTGTGTTGTCCTGATAAGCCGTTGGTGAAGGACTTTTTAAGGCTTATTGACTCTTTTAATTTAGTTCAGTGTGTGTCTGGTCCCACACATGAACATGGACACACATTAGACCTTGTCCTCTCTCATGGTTTATCTGTGTCTAACTTGGAGATCTGTGATGATGTGATTTCTGATCATATGCCAGTATTATTTGAAGTTGCTTTCTCCTGTGCTGATGTTAAATCTGGCGCTCCTGTTCAGAGCCGTCGGATTTTTAACTCTTTTACTGCTGGCCAGTTCTCTGTGGCTTTTGATCAGCTCTGTGTCTGCCCTGCCTCTGTTAACACAGAGGAGCTCAGCTCTTGGTTTCACTCCTCCTGCCTAACCATACTGGACTCGGTGGCTCCAAAGAAAACAAAGCAAAATCCGAGTCCTGGTTTAATGACACAACTCGCGCAGCTAGACGGGAGTGTCGCAAAGCTGAGCGAAAGTGGAAGAAGGACAAGATGCAGGTTTCTCTCCAAATCCTTAAGGACTGTTGGCGCTGCTACCAGAATACTGTTAAAGAGACCAGAAGAGAATACCTGTCAAACATCATTGAAGCCAATCGTCATAACCCGCGGGTGTTATTTAAAACCATTGACACTGTTCTTAATGCCCCACAGCCTGTCAGCTTGGAGGCATCTCCTGAAATGTGCAATGGCTTCCTGCACTTTTTTATTGATAAGGTTGCTACTGCTAGGACTCTCATCTCAGCTCCTGCACCTGACCCCTCTGTCCCTGTTCCTTGTTCTGCAGCTCTTGATAAGTTTGAGCCTGTGTCTATGTCGTTCTTAGAAGATCTGGTTGGCCATATTAAGCCATCAGGCTCTCCCTGTGATGCTGTCTCTCCTAGCTTCTTTAAAGAGGTTTTCCCTAGTATAGGGCAGTCAGTTCTGGCTATCATAAACAGCAGCCTGTCTTCTGGTGTCGTTCCCTTAAGTTTTAAACATGCTGTGGTGCAGCCGCTACTTAAAAAAACTGGCCTTGACTGCAGCGTGCTGGCCAATTTTAGGCCCATCTCCAAGCTGCCCTTTATATCAAAATTATTGGAGAAAGTTGTTCATGCCCAGCTACAGTCATTTCTGGCCGAGCAGGATGTCCTGGAGGTCTTTCAGTCAGGCTTCAAAACCCTGCACAGCACCGAGTCAGCCTTACTACGGGTTTTTAATGATATCTTATTAACAAATGACTCTGGTGATCATGTCATTCTTGTCCTGTTGGACCTAATGGAAGCCTTTGATACAGTGGACCACAACACCCTAGTGGCTCGGCTAAGCCACCTAGTGGGCATCTGTGGTACTGCGTTGGACTGGATCAGATCTTATCTGGCTGACAGAACCATGAGTGTGAGCCTTGGAACTTCAGAATCCAGCTCTGCTCCACTGCTGTATGGGGTTCCACAGGGGTCGGTCTTAGGGCCGTATGGGGTTCCACAGGGGTCGGTCTTAGGGCCCCTGCTCTTCTTGCTGTATTTACTGCCACTGGGCTCCATCCTGAGAAAGCATGGCATCTCTTTTCACTTTTATGCTGACGACAGCCAGAAATATGTGCCGCTGAAAAAGAAAAATGCTTTCTCCCTAACACCACTTCTGGCATGTCTTGAAGACATCAAAGCCTGGATGGCCTTGAACTTTTTAAACTTCAATGAGAAAAAAACAGAAGTGATGGTGTTTGGTCCCAGTGGCCTTTGTGAACCCCCTCCATTTGACTTGGGTCCTTTGGCAGATTATTTTACGCCAACAGTCTCAAACTTGGGTTTTAAGATGGACAGTGATTTTAAATTGGATCGGCAAATTAGTGCTGTGGTGAAGTCCAGCTTTTTTCACATTGGACAGCTGGCAAAAGTAAAGCCCTTCCTCACACTACAGCACTTTGAAACAGTAATCCATGCCTTCATCACATCTCGGCTGGATTACTGTAATGCACTTTATTTTGGAGTCAGTCAGTCCTCCCTCGCACGTCTCCAGTTGGTGCAAAATGCAGCCGCTCGCCTCTTAACTGGAGTACGTAAGAGGGAGCACATAACGCCCATCCTGGCCTTCCTCCACTGGCTACCTGTGCACTTTAGAGTCCATTTTAAGATTCTTTTATTTGTTTTTAAATCTTTAAATGGACTGGCCCCGCTCTACCTCTCTGAGCTCCTTCACCCCCACGCTCCTGCTCAGTGCCTCAGGTCAGCTGATCTGGTCAAAGCGAAAGCTCAGAGGGGATAGAGCCTTTTCTGTAGCTGCTCCTAAATTATGGAACGAGCTTCCTTTAAATATTAGACAAGCCTCCTCACTGTCTGTTTTTAAAACTCGCCTTAAAACCCATTTTTATTCCTTGGCTTTTCAACCGAGCATGAGACTCTGCTCCTGTTTTAGTGTTTTATGGTTTTATGGTGTGTTTGTTTTAATTATTGTTTTATTGTTTTTAATTTGTTTTAAAAACAATAAACAATTGTTTTTTGTATTTATTTTCCTGTTAATTGTTTTTTTGTTCCTGTGTTGTTTTATCTATTTACAGTCAAGCCCAAAATTATTCATACCCCTGGCAAATTTTGACTTAAAGTTACTTTAAGTCAAAATTTAACTTTAAGTTGTTTTTTTGACCGGAAATGACACAGGCATCTCCCAGAAGACAATAAGACAATGTACAGAGGCATCATTGTGAAAAAAAAAAAAATTGTCAGTCATGTTTGACATTTGAACAAAAAGTGGCATGTCAAAAAAAATCAAAAATTTGCCAGGTGTATGAATAATTTCGGGCTTGACTATATGTACAGCACTTTGTTTCAGTTGTGATTGTTTTAAAGTGCTTTATAAATAAAGTTGAGTTGAGTTGAGTATCAGGTCCACATGAAAAACAATGTTTTTTGGTTACAGGAAATACAGCAAAACCAAGACATCATAATATACTATATACTGTCATTTTATTGCATTAAATGTTTCATTTAAAAACTGCACAATTAGCATCTTCAGTGCTCTGTATGATCAACACTTAACGTATAATTGTTGTTTTCATGTGTGCAGTGAATTTTCACAGCTCTTAATCAAAACTATCTTTTTTTGTCTTTTAGGGATTTAGTTGTCTACCCAGTGGCTGTCAGGAAGAGTATGATGAGGCACTAAATATCTGGTGCTGGATTTATGTGAGATACCATAGTCATGACTGGAATAGTCTGGCATATGAATTCAATACTCACAAAGGCAACCCCACGTTCTACTTAAGAGAGAACTGGGACCGCTCATTAGTTGAGTTGAGTTGCAACACAGAAACTGGCGTCCAAAGGTGTTCCAACTATGGTGAGTTATCAGTTTTTCATTGACTTTGTTTCAACTGTTTAATCATAAAGAAGATCATACCTCAGAATATCAATCATTCTGCTATTTGTTTTCTATTCCTTGATCTTCTCTAAGGGGAAGAAAGGGAGAAAGGGTACTGTTGAGCAAGAGACACTCAATACAAACAGAAGAGCTTGTTAGGGTCAAAGCACCAACAGTGCGAAGGGTCTATTGAATTATTCTTCTTCCAAAATTAACGCAATTTAGCAGCCTAAACATGCCCTCAAAAAAAAATTTGAAGAAAATTTGCACACACTTCACACCCCATGAAAAGTTCGACATTTTATAGTTCGTGGAAATGAGCATGCCAAAATGGATTAACGCTGCCGCCTAGAAAT
Organism: Scomber japonicus; assembly: GCF_027409825.1. NCBI lineage: Eukaryota > Metazoa > Chordata > Actinopteri > Scombriformes > Scombridae > Scomber > Scomber japonicus. The sequence continues at coordinate 36,572,340 of NC_070587.1, read as the reverse complement.
CCAAACCATCAAATGACTCACTACAAATTTAGGTCTTATCCCACAACCGTGTGTGTTTGTGCTGTGTCCTGTCCTGGTCAGGTCTCCCTTGAAAAAAGAGATTCTTAATCTCCTTGTTAAATAAATCTACTGGTTAAATAAACGGTAAGTTTACAAAAACCCTTAATGCATGAATCTTTTCAACAGGAAAAGAAGAGGATGACGAGCGACAACAAGAACAGGAGAGAAGACGACAGGAGGAGGAGGAGGAGAGGAGACGACAGGAGGAGGAGAGGAGACGACAGGAGGAGGAGAGGAGACGCCAGGAGGAGGAGAGGAGACGACAGGAGGAGCGAAGACGACAGGAGGAGGAGAGGAGACGACAGGAGGAGAGAAGACGACAGGAACGTCTGGAACGGGAGCGAAGGATTCAGGAGGAGATTGACAGAGAGAGTGAGACCTCCAGAGAGAAACTGTCTCGGTCGAGGGAGAAACTTCGTGAGAAACTGAGCCTCAGAGGTCAGGCGCATCATCAAGAGCGCACACATGTTCTCCATCAGCAAATAGAAGATGATGCAGCTGCAATCGAGAGGAATGAGGTATGGCATTTATTGTTTATATGGACACGTTCAAAAGTCAATGTCTATACCAAGGGTCAGGAAAATTTTTACCTAAAGAATTAAAATAGCTGCAGCCAGTTGGACATTGCTAGAAACAGACCGTCTCTATACAAGTCAATGGAGAATTCACCAACTTCTCGCTTGATTTCTTTCCAATTGACCAATGTCCTCGAAATCCAGCCCTCGCAACCATAGCAATCTCCTCGCTTCGCCCATGGCCCCGCCTCATGCCCATATAAGTAGAATCTGTGTTTTTCCCAGCATGCACCTGAAATTTTCTAGATGGCGCTGCCTAGATTAGAAACTATCGGCTTCCGAGCAGCAGTCCACAAACCAATGGGTGACGTCACGGATGTTACGTCCATTTCTTCATTTCTTCATTTTTTTATACAGTCTATGATATCAACACAGCCTAAAATGTCATGGTTTTCTTTATTCTGAAATATTTGAGAGTCATAAAATCTATAGGTTCCTGACCCTTGGTTTGTACAATTGAAGGAAATTGTTACAGCATTTGAAATCCTTACAACATGAGAACATGATTACTGCACAGTTTTAATAAAGGTGCATTCACCCATCTGTACTTCTCTTTATTTCCAATGTAGCTTGCAGATGTAGAGCAGAAATTCAAAGAACTTCTGTCAAAATACAAAATCACAGAAAGTGAAGACTTGCAGGACTGCAAGCTTGAGGACCGGATTAAAACACTTCATAATGAACTGATGGTCCAATACTGCAGAGAAAACAAGCTTTCAGTGTGGTCTCAGTTTACATTTGACCAGGCTGTGGGATATGAGGAACTTTCTCTGACTGAGAAACTCACCATACTTGAGGCAGTTCTGCAGGTGACTCTTCAGAGCATCACTGAGACCAAAAATGAAAATGTTCTTTCACCTAACTGGGATAAGAAGTACCAGTTCCTTTTCTGTTTGGTTGAGGAACTTTACGTCTCAAATCCAACTCTGGCTGAGAACATTTTCTTGAGAATTTTTGATACAGTTTCAGAGCTTTTACCACAGAGTAGGGAGATTCTGGGTCAAATACTGTTCAATAAGATCTGGACACCAACAGAGATGATGCTCTTCATTCGCAAAGCTTCGTCAATAGACCGCAATCAAATTGCCCAAGTCCTCCACATGGTACAGACCTACAGGCTCGGCTGCCTCCTCACTCTCTCTGCTCTGAAGAAGCAAGAGCCACTAAAGTTTCTACAACAGCAAGTAGAAGAAGACAGAAACAAAGATGCTGAAACCCTTTTGAGAGAACTGGCTGACTCCCAGTGCCCAGAGAATGTTCTGACAGTGATTGATGATGTGCTCAGACACATGGAAACAGAACTTCCAAAATATCAGGAGGTGGATCTTACTGACCAGGATAGAGAAGATCTCAAGGTGAAGATCAGATCCCTTGATTTGGCAAACCCAGATATCAATACTCTGAAGGAAGTGTTGATTAGAATGTCTGTAGCTGTGCAAGACATCACAACAATCAAAAGGGAAGGTGAAAAAGACATTCTAGGTTATTTTCCAAGACTGACCCAGTTGGCATCATTACTTTTGCTTCTACTGGAAAATAAAGGCTGTCTCCTTGAGATTGGTACAGGTGAAGGGAAATCTTGTATCTTGGCAATGTTCGCTACAATCCAGGCTATTCGAGGTGTGAAGGTGGACATTGTGACAAGCTCTCCAGTTCTTGCACGACGGGACCAGGAGGAATGGGAGAAATTGCTTGTAATGTTTGGTGTCACATCATCTGTAGTACCACCACCAGCCCTCTCAAATGCATGCTCTCCTGAGGAACGAGACAAGTTGTTAGAAAATGCATATGAACAACAAGTTGTGTATGGCACTGTCGGTGCTTTTGCAGCAGATATATTAAAACAAGAGTTTGAGAGGAGAACTACCCGTGGAACAAGAGGATTTGAGCTTGTGATAGTAGATGAAGTGGACTACATGACCTTGGATAATGGAGTTCAAGTGACATTCCTGTCTCATGAAGCCACCGGTTTGAGGCATATAGAACAAATTCTTGCCAACATTTGGACAATGACATCAAATTGTCAACCAGTTGAAATGCAGGACACAGGTGAGATAAATTGGGCAACAAAGATCCAACACTTCCATAAGGCAGCAGCATCTGCTGTTATGGGACTGGAAGCATCTGACAACTTCTCAGCTTTTGACATTTTGCAACCAGGACTGGATTTGGGCTTCTTTTCAGAAGAGGACATTCAGGAATTGAACGAAGCTGAGAGTAAGACACAATCAGAAAATACAGCTGATGACTTCCAGGATGCCAGCTGGAGAGCGACTGAACAACTAATGAAGAAAATAGGAGTTTCACAACAGTATGATCTTCTAACCATATTTCAGGAAGTAATGGAGAACAGTGTGGCTTTTGAGTGTTATTCAGAAGAAAACAACAAAGCCAAGCGTTTTGGGGCTGAGGAAAGACATGCTGACTTAATAGTCAAAATGTTACTCCTTGAAAATGGATTAGCATGTGAAATCATGTCAGAAACATCTCTCATTGAAGCGACTGTGAGTGCAGTAAAGTCCTGTGTTAAGTACTCAAACGAAAGTTTTGATTCTGAAAAACAGGGTGACTTCATCATTATCCCTCATTTCTTGAGGGAATATGTTGAAAATCAGTTACCAGTGTTTGTTGAGAATGCCTTGAGGGCCATTGAGATGTCTCAGGGCAGAGAGTACATGATAGATACTTCACCAGCTGCTGACAAAGCAGTTGCCAGTGATACTGAGAAGCATCAGTATGATGCCATCATTCCAGTGGACTTCAAAGCGAGCGGAGTGTTGGAGAAAAACAAGAAGTGGGGTAATGGACTCCAGCAGTTCTTGGAGATGAAGCATCAGCTTGCAGTTTCACCTTTATCCAGTGTGACCAACTACATGTCTAACTTCCATTACTTTAAACACTACATTAATGGAAATGGCATATTTGGTGTTTCTGGCACATTGGGTGGTGATGCAGACAAAGGTTTTCTGGAAAGGCATTACGGAACAAAGAGCTATACTATTCCAGCTCATCGTCATAAAAAAGTGGTTGAGTTGCCAGCCATGCAGGTGATTGGGGGACGACAGTGGGTCCAGACTGTATGTGAGACTGCCTGGAAAGCAGCAAGTAGAGGACAAGTTGTCCTGGTGATATGTGAAGATGTGAAGACAGCAAATGAGCTACAAGTGAAAATGCAAGATGAAGAGAGATTTAAGTCACACCAGATCACAATGTACACAATCAGTGAGAGACACAACATTGAGAAAGATAAATTCAGTGGAGGGAGGATCATCATTGCCACAAACCTGGGAGGGAGAGGAACAGACATAAAGGTTAAAGAAAAAGTAAATGAATGCGGTGGCCTTTTTGTGCTTCTCACACACTTCCCACGCAATCGAAGAGTGGAGAAACAAATCTTTGGTCGTACTGCTCGGAAAGGAAACCCCGGCATGGTCCAGATGGTTCTGAACCAGGATCATCTTGCACCAGCTTACCAAGGTCAGTCCGTTGAGATTATGCGACAGCTCAGAGAAGAGTATGAAGTAAAGCGTATACAAGACATGGAAAATGATGAGCTGGTAGAAATAAACTTGAAGGAAGAACTTTTTTCCACATTTTGTGAATCCCTCAAGGACTTCGACCAGAATTACACGGAGGAAGAAAGAAAAGATCCTGCACAATGGAAGCTCAATAAAATACCTAATCATCTCAGATACTACCAGGCTAAGCTTGATTATCAGCCAGCCCTGAATGCTCTGAAAGAAGCATGGGCATTGTGGCTGACTCTTCATGAGGAGCATATCAACAGACATGATGACATCCATGGCCTTCAGGCAGACCTCATCAAGACACTGAATGAAACTAAGGGAAATCTCCTGCAGGGTAGAAGTGATAATTTCTATGATCTCATTAAGCAGGCCGTTCTCAGGACGATCTTACACTGCAGAAACAAATCCAACAGTGACTATGGAGCTAAGACCTATTGGCAGGAAGTAGTAAAGGCTGACCCATTGTACAAAGCTGTGGCACTCTATAATCAGGCATACATCACCATCAACCTGGCTAAGGATGACTATAAAGCAGAGGCCAGACGACTGTTGGAGCAGGCTAAGAAGTCTGTAGATGTTCATATTTCAGAAACTTCAAACACAATGTTTGCTTGTCAGATGTCTGTTACTGACAGACAAAAACCACACAGTGAAACTAGCAACAACTTTCAGAGTCAGATGGAGGCCAGAATGAACATCTTCAAATCGTGGAAAACATACATTGATAATGCTTTGAAGAAACTTGAGGAGCTGGAAAAAGACAAGAGTGATGCAATCACAGAGGACTGCTCAGTCTACATGTTGTTGGAGGAGAAAGATTTCATCATATCAAATGAGCTGTTGGAACTCTATGAGCAAGGGCTTGGTATTGTTTTTGAGGTGAAAAAGAAACCCAAGTTTTGTATTGATGCTCTCATTTGCTTCGTCATCGGTGCACTCCAGGTGTTGGCTGGAGTTCTCGTTTGTGCCTTTTCATGTGGCACTGCAACCCAGTTTGGACTTGGCCTGATAAGTGAGGGAGTATCAGATATGATCAATGGAATAGTGGGCATGATAAAAGGTGCATTTGATTGGGTAGAATGGGCAATATCCAAGAGTATCAGCATTGGTATGTCTTTACTTTCTGCTGGATTCAGCGCCATCAAGAAAGTTGTTAAATCAGTGTACAACGTAACAAAATCGCTGCTTAATGGTACCAAGACCTTCAGATCTGTGGCCACTGATATCATCAAGTCAGGAAAACATATGTTTTCATCTATCAAAAGAACCACTCAGTCTGCCATCTCCTCCATTGGTAAAGAAGCCTTTGGAAATGCAATGAAAAAGATGACATCTTCAACAGCTTTTAAGCAGAACTTCAAACATGCTGCCAAGTACACTGTACAGGAAATAGGGAAGAAAGCTGTGGTCACTGGTTTGAACCATGCAGTTGATGCAGGCCTGAAAGCGATCTTTGAAAAGATTTTGAGCTCAGCCTTTAAGGATGATGTTACTACAGCAGTGAAGCAGAACTCTGACTTGGTGAAAGCCATCAATGACTTCATCTGCTCACAAGTCCCAAAAGCAGCCTTTCAGCAAGCTAACTTCAAGGTCAGCAAACTCGATGAGGAAGAAATGAATAAAGCAATTGCTTTATTAACTGAAGAAGTTATCCCTGACCTCATGATGGACTGCACAACAGTGCATAAAGTTATCGGTAGACTCACTGAGGTGTGCAATGGAGCAACAGAACTTATGGAAAAAGCAAAACTTTCTGGTGTTGCAGAGAGTGCCAAGTTATGTTTGAAAGTTGCAGATTACAGTACACATTTCATTGAAATCTTGAATTCTGTTCCTACAAAAAAGGTAATTGATGAAAGTTTTGTTCCTAAGTTACTGAGAGACATGAAGGAGCTTCAGCAAGACGCAGTGATATACGACCAAGATGTACGACACAGTCTACCAGATGTGCAACGTGTTAAAGACAAAATCCTGTGCACCGTTGCAGACAGTGTTTCCCAATCATTTATCAAGGCTTGCTCCGGACATATGACTTCCTTTTTGACAAAGACATTTAAAAGTGAGTTGAACAAAGCTACTGGCAAAGCTGTTAGCAACATAATGGGCAGACAAAAAACTCAAAAGTTTTTTGATGACCAGAGACACAAACACAACATGAGAGCAGCCAGTCACAAAACTGAGAAGTCGCTTACAGAGGAGGAGCAGAAGAAGTTAATGAGTTACATGGAAGACATAAGCAATGTAGATCACCCTGCTACAGATTTTGACATTATTGTGCTCACAAAAAGTGACTTACTCAAAGGTAAAGGGATTCACCTCATTGTCACTGATAAGCATGGAAAGAAACTCTCAGAGGAACATTACAAAGGAAGAGATGAGTCTGCTGGAAACATCATACTACAGCTGACAAAACGAGCAGAAGAACTGCAGCAACCAGAGTAAGTTCACTGATTGATCATTAATTCAGTTATATGCTATTCTTTATAAATATTGTTCTATAGTATTGTGATATTTGTGGATTCAAATGTTTCCATTCAGATATTTCATTTGTTCTTCTCAGGAAAAGCAGTTTCTCCTCAAGGATCAAAGGAAAGATCAACCCAAAGTCTCAAGCTTACAGTGGACATTTTGACATTGTTCAAGATGATGGCACAGTGGTCAAAGTGGACTCAGAGAACCAGAACAGTCTCTATCATGCAGTTGTACAAGCAACTGGAAGTGACCCAAGTGATCTTAAAGGAGCTGCTGTGGAACTTCGTGAGAGAGTGAAAAATGAAGTGAGTATCCATGTTGGAGGTTGATAACATTTGATGTAATGTGAGTATGAGAACATAGAGGGGAGAGTGCTGAGTGTATAAGGGGGCATGGACAGAGGAGATTACAGAAGGTGTAAGTAGAAATGTCTATGCTTTGATCAAAATAAATTGACAGAGGAGGGCTCCTGGAAAGATACTTTACTTAAGGTGTAAATATAAACTTAGATTCTTTGATAAAAATGAATTGAAAATCACCAAATTTAAAAACATTTATGTAAAATTTAAGTTTCAAACATTTATATAGTCTAGAACAGCTTATTTCAGAGGTGGGATAAAGTCACACATGTGCAAGTCTCAAGTTACTCCGGTCAGACTCAAGCAAGTCACAAGTCAAGTTATGTGAAAATCAGTTAAATCAGTTAAAAGACAATGATTATGAAAAGTTCAGTTTTGTTACCAATATTAATGAGAACTGTTGAGGTCTAATTACACCTTATTAATCTTACTGACAGTTAATATTTTGTGGCAATCAATAACACGCGTCCTAAATAAATAACAAAGGAGCTCTAAATGTTTTAAATGGCTCTCAAATGAAAACAGAAATAGGCCCAATGGCTCCACTTTTCATCTTGGTGTCATCTCTATATATATTATATCATATTCATCTGTGTCAAGTGCTTCTCATTGGATTTTGAGCTAAATAAAATAAAAGTCCTGACAGCTCTGATGGAGAGCAGGATTTATCCAGATGAGCTGTTTGTGTACTGTGTAAGAACACTGAATATTCCATCTTGTTGTCAAGTTAATGAAGTTACAGCTGCTGTGCCACTTGCCATGTGTGTAAATGCACACATAACTCTTAATTTAAAGATGGACTTTGTTTCTCTTGCTGTGTGATGCTGCAGGTATTTAAAGAATCTGACACAAAACATTATTTTTAGATCCAGACATTAATCTAACAATGTTTAGACCTGCCTGAGTCACATAAATAACTGTAGTCTGATTGTATAGATGTGTGCATGTGAACAAATCAACACATTGAGACACTTCTTTGATCAGGTTCAGGAAAACCTTGCTGCATACACACCGATTCTTCAGCTTCAGAAAGGCTATGACGAGACCAATAAAAACCCTGGAAAATACGCCATCACTGGAGGAGCAAAGCCAGATCATCCTGAACTTCTCACCAAAGACGAATATTCAAAGAGTATCAGCTCAATCAAAACTGATGAACGTGACATTATCAGAGGTTATAAACTTGGACATGTTGAAGGATACAAAGGGTAAGTCATTTTAATAATTTCAAAATAGAGACACAAGTAATAAAACATAATCAATTTGTCCAAGTATAACTGATTTTCAGTTATTTGATGTCCAAGTTAAAATTGAGATTCAGTAAGGGCATAATATATATATGGACTATTTAACAAGAATATATATTTATTTTCCAGTTTGCTAGGTGCTCGAAGATCTGACAACAGTTCACCAGTGAATGCAGACCACATTCTTCCCAAGGACTCTGTTCGGAAAGCTTGGGAGAGAATAAGAGACAAACCTGAGCGACAGGAGAGGCTCAAAAATAGAAATCCCAAACTTTACGAAATGATAGAGAACATTAAGGATGGTAATAATGGGCGTAATCTTGTTGCCATGGAGGTGTTGGCTGTAGATCACAGATGTGCTCTCACCATGAGCGAAAACCAACATGCCGAGAATAGCCGGTAAGCATTAGATTTGACTCTGAAAGTTATTCAACCAGATTTATCTGATCATCTCGAACTTGACCTGTAGTTGGTGTTTTTGTGTTCTTCTTATCTCACAGGCAGCTGATAGCAAGAAGCCTCGTTAGTGGAGATGTGGAGAGAGCGCTGAAACAGTCTATGATTCTGGCTCATCCTGTAACCTCACAGGAACTGCTGGCTGAGTTAGGTAAGACCTAGCTGACATGGTTTCTGACTAATTAACTCACTAATGCTTCAGTGAAGAGAAATAAGGACAAAATATAATCTTTCATCAAATTAGGAGGCTCATCATTTTCCTAATCGTTGCCTTTCAAGTTACGGTTTTGGAACTTGATAACCATCCTATCATTATGTTACTCTGTTATAAGTTACACCAGCCACTCAGACTCTGAGATCCTACTGTAGTAAAGTGGCATTAAACTAATAAAACGGTATTTTGGAGTCTACACTTAATAATAGAGTTCACTTGGGATGAACAACCATAACCATGCAGTGTTTAAACATTTCTTACTGTTTATTTCACACATTATTCTACTTCCAGGTGAAGACAGAAGACCATCTCATAACCTCATGTCACAGGAAGGTACCAGGGGCTACTACAAGGCCGGTTACACCAATCTTGTGACAGCGTACAGCCGGCAGGGACTCATCGATCAGAATCAGAAGGAACAGCTGATGAAGTGGGTACAAGACAACAAACATGAAGATATAAATACTCCTGAGTACATGAGTATCAAGGATTCATTGGAAGAAATTATATAATAAGAGAAAAAGAGAGAGAGAGGAGACACCAGTTCAATGATTATTATGATTTATATTCTGGTTGAGGTTATATTTTAGTACTTTGACAGCTTCTTGTGCCTTATACTGTATGACTGTTAGTGACAGGAAGAAGACGGAGGCCATTCACAATGTAGGCCAATAGAAGTGGTGGTGGTATAATGATTTCTGTGATGCCTTTTCAGTCTTGGTTTTTTTATCTTCTTTACCTCTAAATCAACTTTTATTTTTGTCTAATTTTTGGCAAGTATTTTATGTTTAATGATCAGCACAGTAACCAATCGTAGTGAGTCAAACGTGGCCATCGCTGTACATCGGCCACAGCTTTATCAGAGGCTGGGATGGTCCTTGATGCATTAATGATTCCAAGTGATGCCGCCATAAAAGTTGCTTTCGTCTTTAGTTAAAAAATGGATGTCAGGGATTATAACAAACTATTTTGTTGTTGAAGTTGGTATGCAAATTTCTTAAATGCTGCACACCAACATACATATATGCTGGCTCACAGTCACGATAAACAAGTTACTTAAAAAGACCAAAGATAACTCACTTCTAAACTACTTTTATGTGCTTGCAACAGCGAGAATCAGATTTACAATAAAAACTAGAAAATTCCAGGGAAATTTTGAGTGCCACGGGGGTGCTGCCGGGACGAGTACATGATTTATTTCCAGTGTTCAAAAGTCACCCTGATCATATTCTGGTTCCGAGAAATGTCTTGTTATATTTTACAGCTCTGCATTTTGCTTTGATCAAATTTAAGCTGCTAGCTCAGTTAACTGGCAAAACAGACAGACAAGAATTAGCCAATCACAAAAAAGTAGCTCAGTTTCTGCCCAGCGACAGGTTGCTAAGGCCCTGCGGTTGCTAAGGTCAGTTAAGACCCTGTGGTTGCTACGGCGATGTCAGAATCTGCTTGGAAAAAACTCTCAAAATGCACCCAGAATTTGGCTTCTGACAAGGTCCCGAACAATTGCAAACTGTGAAAAAAAGCGTAACTCCTGTCCAAAAACCGAAAACACCGTGAGAGACACAGAAGCCGGCAGATTCTGACAGTGTTTATTTTATTCAGATATTCCTTAAAATGAGCGAGTAAGCTCAGTGTGAACACAGAGTGAGATTCTTTAGAAAAAAAGACGATTACATTAGGGTCAATGGGGAGCGAGACAGGTATTGCTACCGGTCTCAGCCCCCCAGTTTAAATTTTGTGCAGACCCCGCCTGTCAAAGTCACATTTTATGAATCCCAACACCTATGTCTACATTTTGACCAAAAATTATTTGTCTCCTTTTTACGGTTTGGCCGTGAGCTCGAGTTAAAAATAAAAATGAAGGCTATGTTTTACTGCTTCTCTCACTCTAGCTAACTGCCGCTTCCACTCTAACTTTGAAGAAAAAGTGATTTCCACTCCTCGTTTGACTGCTCATAGTTTGAAAAGTTTACATGTTATGTAAAAATAGTTTGTATTTTTCCAGAGAGGACAGGTTTTCCTCCGTTTTAAAGTTTGAATCACATTTCTACGTGCACGTATGAGAGAGCTAGGTGACTCAGAAAAAAGGTGAAAAGAGGCAAAATTTTGTGGGTTTTTTCGAAAAATTCCCATTCATTTGTAATGGAGCATTCTCAAACAGATTTTTTGGGAATAACTTTGGGAAAAATTGGAATTTCAACACCAAAAGTCATAGCACCCCTCCCCCGATGGAGCCGCACATTTTGATGTATATATTGTCGGGGTTTTCTCCCATGTAGAGGATTGTCTCCTGGCTGTGCACCCGTGGCATTAATCACAGCATTTTACCCCTATATTAAGTTCCATGGTGTGTTCAGGATGGCTACGGCATGATAGCTTCTATATTCTGTTTTTAATTTTCTTTAGTTTGATCATTATTGTTATTTTTATTATTCAGTGGGTTTTATCCTCCATGTTATGCATTCTATGTATTTTATTTTCACTTTATTTTATCATCTTTTGATTTTTATCATTCTCCATCTTATGGTTAACATGTTTTTACTCTCATTACATCTTTTTTGAATTTTTTAAATCATTATTACATTATCAAGCAGGATGTTCAACATGCTTTTATTTTAATGTTGTCTTTTTTCATTTGGCATGTGTAATCTCTTTATTTTAAAGCACATTGGGTTGCATTTCTTGTATGAAAAGTGCTATAAAAATATCAGTTTGGATTTAATGAACTGAAATGACAGAATGATATTCACACCTTCACAGTGTAGAAATGAGAGGTTCATAATATTTTGGGTTTTGGAATTTTTCTTTACTTTTATCAAGACTTAAGACTTTCAGAAAGTGTTGTGATTTTCAGTTTATCATCCTGTCCCTTTAATTTACATGATCCATATATCTTGTGTTGCTTCTGTATCTCAGCTGTTCTGTAAGATGATCTACTCATGAGGTGTTGAACCCTGAGTGGATTATAATACTTCTGTCTGATCATTGCTGGAGTTTTATTACAACTGTCTGAACTATGAATCTTTGTGGAATTAATTTGACATCTTTTATTTTTTTGAGTCAGTTTCATGTTTCCTTAACTATGTAGCTGTAATAAAACCAGCTCTACTATCATTGGTTCACCACTCAAAGCCCCTGCTATCCAGGCGCCAAAGACTCTTGTTGGAGGATTTCTCTGAATAAATTCTGGCAAAGTCATGTTGTTGTCCTGTGACTGTTTGAAACTCCTAAAACATCTTACATCATCATACACACCAACACACTACACAGGTAATAAGACTACTCAAACTAAACTGGATCCTTTGTGTATTTGAAATGGAAAACCTTCCCATCATCCATCTGGATACATGGCTGATGAGTTTTGAGAGGAATTATTATCAAGCAAAATAACACTGAACAGACATTTCTACAAGTTGTGGATCAGAAAGAAAACGTTTAAAGTAGAAAGTGAACTATATGTTTGTTCGTCAGCAGTTGTTTTGGCCTTTCTTGAAATCAGTCTTAGAGAATAATTATTAATAACAAGGTGATGAACACATTTTTTCACCTTAGAAACATAACTGAAGTACAACCATTCATAAATCAAACAGATGCAGAAAGACTTTTCTTTTTAGCCTTTAACTACATTTTATTTCAGTCATGTTCACTTTGATGCACTGCTGCATTGTTTCATGCCTCAGCCAGCAGCTGGCTCTGTACAGAAAAGCTTTGATAGAAAATTGTGTGCCAAAAACAAAACTGAATGCCACTGACCTCCACAGAGAGGTTTCATTTTAAGTGATAATATATATATACACATACATACATATATAATTATGTTGACTATATGTGTATATATATATATATATATATTTTTTTTTTAATGATGTTTGTGCAACAGAATGGGTTAGATAAAAAATGGAAGGAAGGAAGGGATGGTGGAAGGAAAGATGGAAGGAAAGGAGGAAGGGATGATGGAAAGGAGGAAGAAGGAAGGAAAGATGGAAGGAGGGAAGGAAGGGAGGAAGGAAAGATGGAAGGAAGGATGGAAGAAAGGAAGGGATGATGGAAGGGAGGACGAAGGAAGGAAAGAGGAAGGAAGGAATGAATGATAAAAGGGAGGAAGAAGGAAGGAAGGAAGGAAGGAAGGAAAGATGGAAGGATGGAAGGAAGGAAGGAAGGAAAGATGGAAGGATGGAAAGAAGAAAGGAAGTATGAAAGATGGAAGGAAGGAAGGAAGGTAGGAGGGAGGGAAGAACTCCCAACAGAGAGAGCTTTAAAATGTTGGCGCACACATGAGGGAGGAAGGAAGGACAGAAGGAAGGAAGGTAGGAGGAAGGAAGGAAGGACGTAGAGGAACATAAGAACTGCAGGCGTGGACCAGACCAGAGGACTCAGACCAGCAGGAGACACACATGAGGGAGGAAGGAAGGACAGAAGGAAGGAAGGTAGGAGGAAGGAAGGAAGGACGTAGAAGAACATAAGAACTGCAGGCGTGGCAGAGGACTCAGACCAGCAGGAGACACACATGAGGGAGGAAGGAAGGACAGAAGGAAGG
>NC_070587.1:36492696-36553693 GCF_027409825.1 Scomber japonicus | reverse complement strand
AGAGGGGGGATGGCAGGAAGCGGAGCAAAGGTCGCACACACACACACACACACACACACAGAGAGAGAGAGACACACACACACACACACATACACACACACACACACACACACACACACAAACAGTAACACACACACACAGAGAGAGAGAGAGAGACACACACACACACAGAGAGAGAGACACACACACACACACCACACACACAGAGAGAGAGACACACACACACCACACACACACACACACACACACACACACACACACACACACACACACACAACACACACACACACACACACTGACCCATTTCTGAGCTCCTGGTCGGGGGTCCTGCAGGTCCTGCTTGTCCGGAGGTCTTGGACAGGCGGGTGGAGTTTAACTGCTTTATCATCAGCTCTCAGCCAATGGGAGAGGAGAGGGGGCGGGGTCAGATGAGGGGGGGCGGAGTCAGAGCGCTGCATGTTAACCCTATGTAGTGCTCAAATATCCAACAGACAGTGAACACACCACCCTGGACTTTCATCAATGAGAGAGGGACGGAGGGAGGAAGGAAAGGGAGGGAGGAAGGGAGGAAGGGAGGAACGAAGAAAGGAAGGGAGGGAGGTAGGAAGGAAGGAAGGGAGGAAGGTAGGGAGGAAGGAAGAAAGGAAGGGAGGGAGGTAGGAAGGAAGGAAGGGAGGAAGGAAGGAAGGAAAGGAGGGAAGGAAGGAAGGGAGGGAGGGAGGGAGGGAGGAAGAAAGGAAGGAAGGAAAGAAGGGAGGGAGGGAGGAAGGGAGGAAGGGAAGAAGGGAGGGAGGGAGGAAGGAAAGAAGGGAGGGAGGAAAGAAGGGTGGGAGGGAGGAAGGAAGAAAGGACAGATGGAAGGAAAGGAGGGAAGGAAGGAATGGAGGGAGGTAGGAAGGTAGGAAGGGAGGGAGGGAGGAAGGAAGAAAGGGAGGGAGGGAGGAATGAAGAAAGGAAGGGGGGAAAATAGGAAGGAAGGAAGGGAGGTAGGAAGGTAGGAAGGTAGGAAGGGAGGGAGGGAGGAAGGAAAGGAAGGAAGGGAGGAAGGAAGGAAGGAAAGGAGGGAAGGGAGGGAGGGAGTGAGGGAGGGAGGAAGAAAGGAAGGAAGGAAGAAGGGGAGGGAGGGAGGGAGGGAGGGAGGAAGGAAGGAAGGACCACTGATGATTATATTGAACTCCCTTCCTTTCTTCTGTCCTTCCTTCCTTCCTTCCTCCCTTCCTTTTTTCCTTTCTCCCTCCCTTGCTCGCTTCGACCTTCCTTCCTTCCTTCCTTCCTTCCTTCCTTCTTCCTCCCTTCCTTCCCTCCTTCCTTCCTCCCTCCTTTCTTTCTTTCCTTCCTTCCTTATTTCCTTTCCCTCCTTCCTTCCTTCCTTTCCTTCCGTCTTTCTTTCCTCCCCCCTACCTTTTTTCCTCTGTCCTTCCTTCTTTCCTTCCTCCCTTCCTCTTTTCCTTTCTCCCTCCCTCGCATCGCTCCCACCTTCCTTCTTTCTTCCGTCCTCCCTTCCTTCTTTCCTTCCTTCCTTCCTTCCTTTACTCCCTTCTTTCTTTCCTCCCCCCGCCTTCCTTCTTTCGTTCCTTCCTTCCTTCCTCTCTCCTTCCTACCTTCCTTCCTTATGTCCTTCCTTTCCTCCCTTCTTTCTTTCCTCCCCCCTACCTTCTTTCCTCTGTCCTTCTTTCTTTCCTTCCTCCCTTTCTCCTTTCCTTGCTTCTTCCTCCCTTCCTTCCTTCCTTCTTTCCTTCCTTCTTTCTCCCTTCCTTCCCTCCTTCCTTCCTTCCTTCTTCCTCCCTTCCTTTACTCCCTTCTTTCTTTCCTCCCCCCACCTTCTTTCCTCTGTCCTTCTTTCTTTCCTTTCTTTCCTCCCTTCCTCTCTCCTTCCTTCCCTCCTTCCTTCCTTCCTTCTTTCTGTCCTTCCCCTTACCTTCTTTCCTCTGTCCTTCTTTCTTTCCTTCCTCCCTTCCTCGCTCGCTCCTACCTTCCTTCTTTCCTCGGGTCCTCCCTCCCTCCCTCCTTCCTCCCTTCCTTCCTCCCTCATTTCCTTCCTTCTTCCGTCCTTACATCCTTCTGTCCTTCCTTCCTTCCCTCCTTCTTTCCTTCCTTCCTTCCTTTACTCCCTTCTTTCTTTTCTCCCCCCTACCTTCTTTCTTCTGTCCTTCTTTCTTTCCTTCCTCCCTTTCTTTTTTCCTTTCTCCCTCCCTTGCTCGCTCCTACCTTCCTTCTTTCCTCGGTCCCTCCCTTCCTCCCTCCTTTCCTTCCTTCTTCCTCCCTTCCGTCCTTCCTTCCTTTCCTCCCCCCTACTTTCTTTCCTTCCTCCCTTCCTTTTTTCCTTTCTCCCTCCCTTGCCTGCTCCTACCTTCCTTCTTTCCTCAGTCCTCCCTTCCCCCCTCCTTTCCTTCCTTCTTCCTCCCTTCCTTCCCTCCTTCCTTCCTCCCTTCTTTCTTTCCTCGCCCCTACCTTCTTTCCTCTGTCCTTCTTTCTTTCCTTTCTCCCTCCCTTACTCGCTCCTACCTTTCCTTCCTTCCTCCCTCCTTTCTTTCTTTCCTTCCTTCTTTCCTTCCTCTCTCCTCTCTCCTTCCTTCCTTATGTCCTTCCTTTCCTCCCTTCTTTCTTTCCTCCCCCCTACCTTCTTTCCTCTGTCCTTCTTCCTTCCTTCCTTCCTTCCTTCCTCCCTCCTTTCTTTCCTTCCTTCCTTCCTTCCTTCCTTCCTTCCCTCCTTCCTTCTGTCCTTCCTTCCTTTCCTCCCTTCTTTCTTTCCTCCCCCCTACCTTCTTTCCTCTGTCCTTCTTCCTTCCCTCCTTCCTTCCTTCCTTCCTCCTTACTAACAGTTATAACTATTGGAACATGATGAAGTCAGTTGGTCGGCTCCTTCCTTCTTTCTTTCTTTCCTTCCTTCCTCCTTTCCTTTCCTCCCTCCCTCCCTTCCTCCCTCCTCCCTCCCTCCTCCCTCCCTTCCTTCCCTCCTTCCTTCCTTCCTCCTTACTAACAGTTAGAACTATAGGAACATGATGAAGTCAGTTGGTGTGTTAACCAGCTGCAGAGAGAAAAGAGCTGATATCAATATATCAGTCTGCAGTGTGGTCACAGTCGTTATTACTCTTCCCCCCTCCTCCTCGCTCCCCCCTCCTTCTCCTCTCCTTCTCCTCTTCTCCTTCTCCTCCCCCCTCCTCCGGGTCGGGGGTGCTCCCTGTCATTCTTTTTGTTTCCACACATCTGGAACAAACTCCCAGAAGTCTGCAGGTATTCTCCCCTCCTCCTCCCTCCTCCTCTCCTCTCCCTCCTCCTCTCCTCCTCCTTCCTCCCTTCCTCCCTTCCGTCCTTCCTTCCTTCCTCCCCCCCACCTTCTTTCCTTCCTCCCTTCCTTTTTTCCTTTCTCCCTCCCTTGCCTGCTCCTACCTTTCTTTCTTTCCTTCCTTCCTCCTTTCCTTTCCTCCCTCCCTCCCTTCCTCCCTCCTCCCTCCCTTCCTTCCCCTCCTTCCTTTCCTCCGTCCTTACTAACAGTTTATAACTATAGGAACATGATGAAGTCAGTGGTCGGCTCCTTCCTTCTTTCTTTCTTTCCTTCCTTCCTCCTTTCCTTTCCTCCCTTCCTCCCTTCCTCCCTCCTCCCTCCCTTCCTTCCCTCCTTCCTTCCTCCCTCCTTACTAACAGTTAGAACTATAGGAACATGATGAAGTCAGTTGGTCGGCTCCTTCCTTCTTTCTTTCTTTCCTTCCTTCCTCCTTTCCTTTCCTCCCTTCCTCCCTTCCTCCCTCCTCCCTCCCTTCCTTCCCTCCTTCCTTCCTCCCTCCTTACTAACAGTTAGAACTATAGGAACATGATGAAGTCAGTTGGTCGGCTCCTTCCTTCTTTCTTTCTTTCCTTCCTTCCTCCTTTCCTTTCCTCCCTTCCTCCCTTCCTCCCTCCTCCCTCCCTTCCTTCCCTCCTTCCTTCCTTCCTCCCTCCTTACTAACAGTTAGAACTATAGGAACATGATGAAGTCAGTTGGTCGGCTCCTTCCTTCTTTCTTTCTTTCCTTCCTTCCTCCTTTCCTTTCCTCCCTTCCTCCCTTCCTCCCTCCTCCCTCCCTTCCTTCCCTCCTTCCTTCCTTCCTCCTTACTAACAGTTAGAACTATAGGAACATGATGAAGTCAGTTGGTGTGTTAACAGCTGCAGAGAGAAAAGAGCTGATATCAATATATCAGTCTGCAGTGTGGTCACAGTCGTTATTACTCCTCCCCCTCCTCTTCCCCCTCCTCCTCGCTCCCCCCCTCCTTCTTCCTCTCCTTCTCCTCTTCTTCTTCTCCTCCCCCCTCCTCGGGGTCGGGGGTGCTCCCTGTCATTCTTTTTGTTTCCACACATCTGGAACAAACTCCCAGAAGTCTGCAGGTATTCTCCCCTCCTCCTCCCTCCTCCTCTCCTCTCCCTCCTCCTCTCCTCCCCTTCCCCCCCCCCCCCCCCCCCCCCCCCCTCCTCCCGGGTCGGGGGTGCCTCCCAGGACAGTGCTGCTCTTCTTTATCAGTTTATTCTCTTCCTGTCAGTTTTTTTCTTTCCACACATCTGGAACAAAGTCCCAGACATGATGTAGGAGTGAGTGTTCCTTTCCTCCCTTCTTTCTTTCCTCTGTCCTTCTTTCTTTCCTTCCTCCCTTCCTTTTTTCGCTCCTACCACCTTCCATTCCTCTCTCCTTCCTTCCTTCCTTCCTTTAATCCCTCCTTTCATTCCTTCTTCTTCCCTTCCTCCCTCCTTCTTCCTCTCTTCCTTCCCTCCTCCCTTCCTCCCTCCTACCTTCCTTCCTTCCTCTCTCCTTCCTTATGTCCTTCCTTCCTCCCTCCCTCCCTCCCTCCTTTCCTCCCTTCCTTCCTCCCTTCCTTCCTCCCTCCTTACTAACAGTTATAACTATTGGAACATGATAAAGTCAGTTGGTCGGCTCCTTCCTTCTTTCTTTCTTTCTTTCCTTCCTTCCTTCCTTCCTTCTTGTGTTAAGTGTGAGTGTGAGCAAGTGAGTGCATGACTGAAAAGCTGTGCAGGTTGGTAACTTCATGGTCTGCATTCATTTTGTCAGAAAGGAAGGAAGGAAGGAAGGGAGGGAGGGAGGGAGGAAAGAAGGAAAGACAGAGGGAGGGAGGAAGGGAGGAAGGAAGGCGACGAGTGGAGGACTGAACCAGGATTTATGGACGAGGTGAGTAGATGCAGACGAGGCTCCATTGATTTCAGGTGTGCAGGTAAGTGTTCCAGCTCCGCCCAGGAAGGAAGGAAGGAAGGAAGGAAGGAAGGAAGGAAGGAAGGAAGGAAGGGAGGGAGGGAGGGAGGGAGGGAGGAAGGAAAGGAAGGAAGGAAGGAAGGAAGGAAGGGAGGGAGGGAGGGAGGGAGTAAGGAAGGGGAGGGAGGGAGGAAGGAAGAAAGGAAGGAAGGAAGGAAGGGAGGGAGGGAGGGAGGGAGGGAGGAAGGAAGGATGGAAGGGAGGGAGGGAGGGGAGGGAGGGAGTAAGGAAGGGAGGGAGGGAGGAAGAAAGGAAGAAAGGAAGGGAGAGAGGCAGGAAGGTAGGAAGTAAGGTAGGAAGGAAGGTAGGGAAGGAAGGAAGGGAGGAAGGAAAGGACGGAAGGACGGAAGGACGGAAGGACGGAAGGAAGGGAGGGAGGGAGGGAGGAAGAAAGGAAGGGAGGGAAGTAGGGAAGAAGGAAAGGAGGGAAGGAAGGAAGGGAGGGAGGAAGGAAGAAAGGAAGGAAGGAAGGAAGGAGTAATATATATATATATATCCTCGGTTCTCCCTCCCTTCCTTCCTTCCTCCCTCCCTTCCTTCCTTCCTCCCTCCTTACTAACAGTTATAACTATAGGAACATGATGAAGTCAGTTGGTCGGCTCCTTCCTTCTTTCTTTCTTTCCTTCCTTACTCCTTTCCTTTCCTCCCTCCCTTCCTCCCTCCTTCCTCCCTCCTTTCCTTCCTTTCCTTCCTCCCTCCTTACTAACAGTTAGAACTATAGGAACATGATGAAGTCAGTTGGTGGGTTAACAGCTGCAGAGAGAAAAGAGCTGATATCAATATATCAGTCTGCAGTGTGGTCACAGTCGTTATTCACCCCCCTCCTCCCCCTCCTGCTCCTCTTTTCCCCCTCCTTCTCCTCCTCCTCCTCTCCTCTTCCTCCCTCCTCCCCCTTCTGCTCCCCTCCTGCTCCCCCCTCTTCCTCGCCCTCTGCTCCTCCTCTCCTTCCTCTTCCTCCTCTCCTCGCTCCTCCTCCACCCCCTCCTCCTCTCCTTCTCCTCTTCTCCCTCCTCCCCCTCTGCTCCTCCTCCTCCCCTCCTTCTCCCCTCCCTCCTCCTCCACCCCCTCCTCTTCTCCTCCTCTCCTTCTCCTCTTCTCCCCCTCCCCTCCTCTTCCTCCCCCTCCTCCACCATCTTCCCCCTCATCCTCTCCTCTCCCCCTCCTCCTCCCCCCTCCCTCCTCCTCCAGGTCAGCTGCAACTCTTAATTTAATTTCCAATTTTACACTTTTAATCCTCCTCCTCTCCTCCTCCTCCCCTCCTTTTCTCCTCCTCCTCCTCCTCTCCTACCCCTCCTTCTCCTCCTCCTCTCCTTCTCCTCTTTTCCCTCCTCCTCCCTCCTCCTTCTCCTCTTCTCCTTCCTCCTCCTCCCCCTCCCCGCCTGCTTGTCTTGTTTTGGAGGATTATGGTGATGTTATCTACAGACACTCATCGTTGCCTCTGGTATGAAAGGCTTAGGGTTAGACACTGGTTCCTTCCTTCCTTTACTCCCTTCTTTCTTTCCTCCCCCCTACCTCCCTTCCTCCTTTCCTTCCTTCCTCGACTCTCTTATTGATCTTTTTTTAATACTGTCTTGCTGCCGCTGAGTTCAGTCTGAATTTATCTATAACCTTTGCGTCCTCCTCCCTTCTTTCTTTCCTCTCCCCTACCTTCTTTCCTTCCTCCCTTCCTCTTTTCCTTTCTCCCTTGCTCGCTCCTACCTTCCTTCTTTCCTCGGTCCTCCCTTCCTTCCTTCCTCCCTTCTTTCCTCCCCCCTACCTTCTTTCCTGTCCTTCCTTCCTTTCCTCCCCCTACCTTCTTTCTTTCCTTCCTCTTTTCCTTTCTCCCTCCCTTGCTCGCTCCTACCTTCCTTCTTTCCTCAGTCCTCCTTTCCTCCCTTCTTTCCTTCCTTTCTTTCCTCCCCCCTACCTTCTTTCCTCTGTCCTTCTTTCTTTCCTTCCTCCATTCCTTTTTTCCTTTCTCCCTCCCTTGCTCGCTCCTACCTTCCTTCTTTCCTCGGTCCTCCCTTCCTATATATGCTATATAGCATATATATATAGCATATAGCATATACAGGAACTGCTCAGGTATAGGCTGATATAAATATGATCATTTATGAGTGTTTATAGTTATACAGCGCTATAACATCATTATAACACATTATAAATATATTTATGATGCGTTATAGAGATAGGTGTCAAATAAAGTGTTACCGAAACATTTATTATAGATGTTAATAAACGACACCGTGCTGGAATCTGACTGCAGGTCTTTATTACACCAGTTTATTCAGGTAGCTGCAGCTGAAGATGAAATAGAAAAATATAGATTAAAACAGATGAGACATATTTTACTTCCAGACAGGTTTGTTGGAGAAAAGCAGGCGAGCAGAGATGATGGATGTGAAGTCACAGTTTTATAACAGATTCCAGTCAGAAGAAAAAAAAAGACTTTCAGGTGATTTGTGTTTGAGGAAGAGAATCTAATGTTTTCTGTACATCAGCACCGAGGCAACACGAAGCTGCAGATCAGGAGTCACTCATTCAAGTACCGATTCATTACACAACTGGACTCCTACGTGTTTCCATCCTCCTGTTTTTTATTCACACGTTTATTAAAAAAAACCTGAGTGGAAACACCGGCGATTAAAAGAAGAAGTGTTTGTAGTTGTCTGAGGTGTAAAACAATGCTATGGATAAAAAGAAAGAGTGAAACCGATTTTCTATGTTCCCCGCTTTGTATGTGACCGGGGAACATAGGGATGATCCCGTCTACAGTTAGCCGCCGAGCTAGCAACCGAGTAAGTCGCCGAGCTAGCAGCCAAATTAGGTTCAGTTGACAAGTCAAAAGTAAAATGCAACCTGTGTCAAACGGAGTTTAACTACCACCGGAGTACGTGGAGTTTGAGTTAGCACCTCCACGCTAAACACCCAGGTGCAGCCAAGCCAGCCTCAGCTCCACCAAAGGACCATTTTGGAGTGTGGGAGTCGCAGCAGAGCCGTGATTGATTCCCAGTTAAGACACTCTGGTAAGAAATGCTTTACATTATGGGCTTAAAACTGCCTTGAGGTTGAGGCTACAGTCCTCGTTGCAGGTGACCCCGGTTCGAATCACGAGCCGAGCGGTCTTATCCTGTGTGTCATTCCCCTCTCTCTGCCTGTTTCCTGTCTCTCTCCACTGTCCTGTACATTAAAGGCAAAAAAGCCCGAAAAATTGATCGCGATTAACTATGGAAACTGCAATTAATCGCAATTAAAAAAATTAAACTGAACCGTCTGGAAGTGTTTTAATCCTCCTGTTGTACTGGAAGGAAGGAAGAAGGAAGGGAGGGAGGAAGGAAAGGAGTAAGGACGAAAAGAGGAAGGAAGGAAGGAAGGAAAGGAGTAAGGACGAAAAGAGGAAGGAATTAAGGAGAGAAGGGAGGAAGGAAAGAAGTAAAGACGAAAAGAGGAAGCAATTAAGGAGAGAAGGGAGGAAGGAAGGAAGGAAAGGAGTAAGAACGAAAAGAGGAAGCAATTAAGGAGAGAAGGGAGGAAGGAAGGAAGGAAAGGAGTAAGAACGAAAAGAGGAAGGAATTAAGGAGAGAAGGCAGGAAGGAAAGGAGGAAGGAAGGAGGGAGGGAGGGAGGGAAAGAGGAAGGAAGTAAGGAGAGAAGGAAGGAAAGAAGGAAAGAAGAGATGGGGTCAAATTGACCCGGGAGGACGACACTTCCTTCCTTCTGTCCTTCCTTCCATCTTAAAACTGCCTTGAAATGTAAAATAACAGGATTTTAAACATGCGATTCAAAAACGCGATTAATCTCGATTAACTACGGAAAATCTGAGATTAATTGCGATTAAAAAAAATAATCGTTTGACAGCCCTAGATTAAACTTCTAACTGAACGATCAACTCGAACATTTAACATCAGCTGTTTGAAAGTGCGTCGTGTGAATTTTATGTTTCATCATTTCTTCTTTAAATCTGCTTTTCATCGTCAAACTAGCGTCACACCCCAGACAACGACTAACACTCGGTTTTACAGATATTTACATTTGTTGATTTTACAGAAATTTGAAAAGTTTTATTTTACAGGTCGCTTTATTTTATACTAATTTCCTGGAAACTTTCTGCGTGATTTTCTACCGATATGTAACAGCTAATTTTTAGGACAGTGTGCAGAAATCTGGTGCAATCTGAAATAGACAATTCTTTAACTGACAGAAAAAAACTAAATTTCTAGTGTGTAGTTTTGTGTGTCAAACTAAATATCGGCATATTACATTATATTCTCCAAATATGAAACAGACTACACCAACGTCAAAACCCATTTTTCTTATTTATTTTTTAACAAATTGCCTAAAATGTCTTGAAGATGAACCATTATCTCCAAAGTACAAAGAAAATTTCAAGGAAAAGAGTAGAAAGTCAAGTGACCTGAGCTGACTGAAGCTTCTTTCTTCTCGGTTAGCTCAGCTCTGAAACGGAAAATTCAGCATCTGGACATAAAACCAACAGCTGTAGTTCCTCTAATGCCCACCAGAGGCTGCTGTGAGGAATCTCTGACTGTATTGAAGTGAATGAGAAAAAACCTCCAACTTCTCTCCACACATACAGTCAGAACAGTTTATACGATAAATTCGGCTCTTGGCAGTCTGACGGCTGGATTTTGCGTAATCCAGTAACTCGTCTAATATTTAAGCTCCTGGTTTAGCTTTTCGCAGTCTCGCCGACATCTCCGTCGGCCTCGACACTTTCCGTCCTGCTTTTCACCGTTATCTTCCACTCATCACCCACCTCCTCTCCTATCACTATCCTGGTCTCACGTCTCTCCTTGCTCAAGTCCTTCCTGTCCTCCTCCACCACCGCCTTCCCTTCCTCCTCACTGTCCTCCTCTATCTCCTTAGTCTCCTCTTTCCTGTCCTCCTCAGTCTCCTTCCTATCGTCTTCCTTTTCTTTCAATGTGTCCTTTCCTTCTATTTCCATGTCCTCTTGCACACCTTGCTTCTCCTCTTTGTCTTCCTTTCTCTCCTCCTCCCTGTGCTTCCTTTTCTCCTCTTTGTCTTCCTCTCTCTCCTCCTCCCTGTCCTTCCCTTTCTCCTCTTTGTCTTCCTTTCTCTCCTCCTCCCTGTCCTTCCCTTTCTCCTCTTTGTCTTCCTTTCTCTCCTCCTCCCTGTCCTTCCCTTTCTCCTCTTTGTCTTCCTTTCTCTCCTCCTCCCTGTCCTTCCCTTTCTCCTCTTTGTCTTCCTTTCTCTCCTCCTCCCTGTCCTTCCTTTTCTCCTCTTTGTCTTCCTCTTTCTCCTCTGATGTCGCCGGTGTTTCGGCATCTTTTTTCTCCTCTGTGTCCTTTTCATCCTCCAGCTCCAGCAGATCAGGAGAATCCTCCTCCAAAGCTTCAGAGCCCAGAAGAGTCTCTGTCAGAGTCTTAAGGAGGTCCGCCTGGATCTCCTCTAAGTTCTGACTTGTGTCCTCCTCCTTCTCCTCCTCATCCTCCTGTTTACACCCTGGAATAAGGCCTGTCAGTTGGAAGGACTTCTTCCAAAGGTGAGGGAGTTTGTTGAGGTGTGTCAGAGCTTCGACCAGCCAGTCAACCAGCAGGTGTGCAACGTTTGCTTGGAGTCGGTTGGGTGATGTCTCCTCCAGCTCAGTCGGGTCTCCGGTGACAAATTTTGCCCATCGCGACAGCAGGAAACGCTGCAGCACCGGCCGAACGCAAACCTCCAGAGGCTGAAGGTGGAAGGAGCAGCCTCCGGGGATCACCGCTGGGAGGGTACCCGATCCGCTGATGGCGGTAAGGAACAAGTCTCCCATGTGTTCCCGGTGGCGATCCAACACCAGCAAGGATTTACTGTGCGGAGTTGGACCAGACACATGCTGCTGCCAAACCCTTTTAGTCCAGAGGTCCAAGGCATCTTCTACTAACAGACTCTCTGAGCCGGCCTCCAGCTGGATGAACTCTGGAAGGACTTTGTCATCCAGCTGCCTGTTTGCCAGCACCAGGGAGGGCAGCATGGTACCATCTGCCAGCGCTGTCAGGTACACAGTGACCAGAGGTACTGACCCGGTGAGCTCCAGAGCCTCTGCACGGCGAGACTTGTCCTGAACTATCCTCAAATCCACAAAGAGACAGAGCTCATCCATTGCAGCTATAGTGCAATCTGGGAGCTTGTGAACCTGGACGATCTTCTGGGTGAATTCCTTGAAGGATGTGACTTTGGACTCCAGGGATGGTGGCAATGTGCGAGCCAGCGTGGCCTCCCGTCCGACGCTCCGCAGACCGAGTCGGTACTGCAACATGAAGCTCACCGCCCAGTCATAAGAAATACGGAAAGAGTCGCTGAAATTTCCCTTTTTCTTCAGCGTAGAGGCTTTGTTGAAGAGGCTGCTCTCACTGATCGGAAGCTGCTGCTCACGCATGGCGAGCACCCATGCCACCATGCGTTCCCCACCGTCATCGTGGACCTTCTCTTCCTGTTCAGTCTGCCTCAAACGCTTCCTGGCCTCTTTCAGCCAGGAACGGATGAGCTGCGGCTCTGTCGCAAAGACTCGCGAGGCTTGGCGCAGGCCGTCACAAAGAGCGAACAGAGCTACTCTCAGCTGACGGGCAGTAAGGAAATCCTCACGCTCTTTAGATGCTGACGAAACTGTTGCCGATTGGCTGTGACTGTACGTTGCTGGCGGCAGGTGAGACGTGGGGCGTTTAACTTCTTTGTTAAATTCTTCCTTTATGTCTTCAGTTTCATCATCGATATCATCCAGATCCTCCATTCTTTCATCATCAGAAAAGTCAAAGTCCTCCACTGGTGCCATTGAACCGTCCACATTGGTATCAACCTCGTCCACCTCAACTTCTCCACTGCAGGAATCAATGTACATTTGTCAGTGAAACATCTACGATAAAAACATCTGCTAAAAATATATAGATGACAAATGATTAATAAAACACATGAAGACAAAACAGTCACCGGACAATTGCATTATATTAAAGAAAAGATGGAGTATTGCCAAGAAAGAATAGTTTACCTTAGTCTGTCCTTGAGGAACCCGATCTTTGTTGATCCTGTTGAAGACAGTTAAAGGCAGATTTTAATATAATAAGCAGAACTGACCCGGACTTTCAGAAATGACTGATTCAAAACACTGACCTTTGTTGAGAGGTGACAGACCGTGAAATTCCCAGAAACAGCATGGCTGTTTACACAGGTTGGCTTTACAGACGACACAGCCGTATACGCTCTCATGCCGGATGTTCTTCAAGTTGCAGTTCTTGCATCTCTTGGAGATGGAGCTGATCTTTACCATCCGGTGTCTCTGTTTAATGGGTATGTCTAACGCCTCCACCCTCATCCCGCGTGAGCTTGCGATCTCCATTGTCTCAAAGTATTTCTGGGCACACTTGGCGAGCTGGTTGCCCAGACGCTTGCGGAAGTTGACCTGAGTGAAAAGGCCGTCTTGCACCCAGGCCGGCGGGTTCTCTTTGCGGCTCTCTCGCAGCACAATGAAGGCATTCACAATGCTCAGGTTGACCAGGAACCAGAAAAGACTGCGCCAGTGTCTGTCCTGCGGGATTCCTCCCAGCGGGTTGCAGGCCAGCAGCTGTTTGCAGATGTCAACCCCGCGCATGTTCTCCTGTAGGAGATGGAAGGCCTCAGGGCGGTTGATGGGGTCCAGACCACCCACTTTGGTCTGAGACCTCCTCCACACAGTGTCCGGCTCACCTGGAGGTGCATTTGTTGACAGGCAGCCCATCTCCTTGGTGTCCCTCCAGCGGGTGGCCAGCAGGGGGCCAAACTGCCTCTGCAGAAAGTCCCCAGGTTTATCCAGCTGTCCCTCACCCCAGAGCTCTCTAGGCAGGATGGGGTTGGGTGGAGGGAAGGAGCTGGAGGCATAGATGCCCTGATCCAGGAGCTTCTGCATTAGTGGGACCGATGTGAGCGAGTTGGCCAGGTACAGCTGGTGGTGTTTGTCCTCCAGGCCCTTCACCAGCTCCGGCACCACAGTGAAGCCCGGGTCCTGGCCCGCCTTCTCACCCACTTGGATGAAGAAGCGGTGGCAGTAGCCAGACTTGGAGTCACAGAGCAGCCAGACCTGAGGCTGGGTCTTTGGGTTCCCCTTGACGTGGCAGCTCTCCTCCTCCAGGCTGGGTAGCAGCGCCCTGTCGATGGTCAGGCAGCAGTTTGGCTGGTAAGTGTTCCACACGGCTCCTCCCAGGATGTCCAGCATCGGCCTGAAGATGTGCAGCGAGTCGCTCGCGTTACTGTTGTGACGATAAACATCTGTGGCAAAGCTGCCCATGCGGATGTTAACGGAAATCTGCTTGAAGCGCTTGAAGCTCATGGCGCGGTAGAAGGTGTAGCTGTTGTCATAGTGACTCCAGGACCAGTAGTGCGACGGGTCGGGCAGGTTCTGAATCCCCATCAGAATCACCAGGCCGATAAAACCTTTGACCTCATGGGTGGTGACGGGGAACCAGTCTGCGCTGCAGGAGCCCAGGTGCTGGCAGGTCTTGGCATGGGCGTTGGTCTCATTGGTGATCAGCTCCACAAGCGCAGAGGGGAAGAGCAGGTTGAAGAAGTCAATGGCGTCGCTGTTCCTGGACAGGGAGTGCTGAGGTCCGCTGGTCTGCGTGAACGGGATGATTGAAGACTTGGCACTGTCGCTCTCTGTTGGCTTTTTCCAACAATCTGCTGACCTCCAGGACGGATCGGGTAAGTCCTTGTTCTGGACTGGTTCCTTCTCTCCTGGAGAAAGCTGCTCGTCATCACGGCAGAACTGGATGTCAGGTTCGACGTAGACTGAAAAGAAGAGAGAGGTTTTAACATCTTAAACACCATCATCACATATTTTTCAACAACTGAAACACATTAAGTGTCTTGAGGTCCAAAAAACACTTCACCGGCAGAGTGTGTTCAGAGTTCATTAAAATTGAGGTTGTTGTGTTTCAGCTGAAGGTTTAGCCAACTAAATATTTGTGTTCAAATGTAGTTTTTGATCAAGTGCAGCTGGTGTTATCAATCCTGATGATTAAAGTCACGTTGTTTCTATTTAGTTGTGTTGGGTTCCTACGGTGGCTGGCGAGTGCGACGCAACATTACAAAGTGTGAAACACTTTTACAAAGCTTGAGACAAATTTACATTTTAGAAAACAAATTCACAAATGACAATCTTCACGGAAATGTGCTCGAATGTACCAAATACCAGAAGTGATGTTTTCTGTAGAGTTTATACCAGGGGTGTCAAACATGAGGCCCGTGGGCCAGAACCGGCCCGCTGAGGGGTGAAATCCGGCCCACTTTCCTTCCTATGTTCTTTTCCTTCCTTCCATCTGTCCTTCCTTCCTTTTATCCTTTCTTCATTCCTTCCTTCCTTCTGTCCTTCCTACCTTTCTTCCTTCTGTCCTTCCTCCGTTTCTTCCTTCCTTCCTCCCTTTCTTTCCTCTGTCCTTCCTCCCTTTCTTCCTTCCTTCCTTCCTTCTGTCCTTCCTCCCTTTCTTCCTTCCATTTGTCCTTCCTCCGTTTCTTCCTTCCTTCCTTCCTTCCTTCCATCTGTCCTTCCTACCTTTCTTCCCTCCTTCCTTTTGCCTGTCTTTCCTTCCTTCCCTTCTTATTTCCTTCCTTCCTTCATTCCTTCCTTCTTTCCCTCCATCTTTTTAATAACCCGGCCCACATTAGATCAAATTGGTCTGTATGTGGCCCTTGAATGAAAATGAGTTTGACTCCTCTGTTTTGCTTTCCATGAGGATGGTCTCTAGACAGAAGGGCCAGATGTGCTGCATCACTGAAGACAATGTTTTAATGAAGGCCACTCGTATGCTGTAATCGTGGCCGTAATGTCAAGTGTACACAGTGTAAACATCAGCTTGAGGACTTTTAAGAGTAAACTGAACGAAGCCGGGTTGTAACACAGAAACGATTAGTCCTTCTCTCCTCCCTTCCTTCTTTCCTTCCTCCATCCCCCTTTCTTCTTCCCTCGTCCCTCCCTCCTTCTCTTTTTTCCTCCCCGATTAGTCCTTCTCTCCTTCCTTCCTTCCTGCCTTCTTTCTTCCCTTCCTCTTTTCCTTTCTCCCTCCCTCGTTCCTTATTTCCTCCTTTCCTTCCTCCCTTCCTCCATCCTGCCTTCTTCCCTTCCTCTTTTCCTTCATCCCTCCCTCGTTCCTTATTTCCTCCGTCCTTCCTTCCTTTCCTTACTTCCATCTGTCCTTCCTCCCTCCCTCCTTCTCTCCTCCCTTCCTTCTTTCCTTCCTCCATCCCCCTTTCTTCTTCCTTCCTTCCTTCTTTCTTCCCTTCCTCCCTCCCTCCTTCTCTTTTTTCCTCCCCCCTACCTTCCTTTCCTTCCTCCCTGCCTTCTTTCTTCCCTTCCTCTTTTCCTTTCTCCCTCCCTCGTTCCTCATTTCCTCCGTCCTTCCTTCCTTTCCTTACTTGTAACACAGAAACGATTAGTCCTCTACAAACACCATCAGAGTCCGCTGTCACTGGAGCTGATAGATAACACTATAACCAATGAGAGTGTCTCCACCGGGAACGTTTCTAACTCGCGACAAGCTCAACAGAGCAGATCGCACCAGACAGGAAGTCCGACACTGAATCGGCAGGAGTACTTGAGGACTTTTAAGTGTATGAATGTGTGTGTCTGTGTGTGTGTGTGTCTGTGTGTGTGCATGTGTTTGTGTGTGTCTGTGTGTCTATGTCTGTCTGTGTCTGTGTGTGTCTGTGTGTGTCTATGTGTGTGTCTGTGTGTCTATGTGTGTCTGTGTGCGTATGTGTGTCTGTGTGTATGTGTGTGTGTGTGAATGTGTCTATGTGTTTGTGTGTGTGTCTGTCTGTGTCTGTCTGTGTGTGTGTGTGTGTGTGTATGTGTGTGTCTGTGTGTGTGCGCTTTGAGTGGTCGCAAAGACTAAAAGACATTTACCAAACGTTGCTCTCTGTCTGAACATGTGTCACCAACAGCTTCATTGTTTCACTGAAAGGAGGGAGGAAGGAGGGAAGGAAGAAGGAAGTAGGGAGGAAGGAAATGAGGGAAGGAGGGAGGAAAGGAGGGAGGAAGGAGGGAATTAAGGAAAGGAGGAAGTAGGGAGGAAGGAAAGGAGGGAAGGAAATGAGGGAAGGAGGGAGGGAGGAGGGAATTAAGGAAAGGAGGGAAGGAGGAAGGAAGTAGGGAGGAAGGAAATGAGGGAAGGAGGGAGGAAGGAGCTTAATTGTTTCACAGTGAAATAAATGAATCAAAAACATAGTAAAGTAATATCTTTAGAGTATTTATTAAGTTGTGTTTCACATTATAAAAACAGCTTTAACAACAGCAGAGAACAAACAGAGTCTGAACTCTATGGGTCAGTCATGGGGTCCTACTTTCCTTCCTTCCTCCCTCCCTTCCTTCCTTTCCTTCAGTCATGTGGTTTAGAAAACAGCCAAATCCTGGACTACTCTGAAGTCCAAAGTCCATTGAAACACAATTTCAGTGAGTCTGAAAATGAAAATGTCCTTCCTTCCTTCCTTCCTCCCTCTCTCCCTTCCTTTCCTTCCTCCCTCCCTTCCTTCTTTTCCTTCCTCCCTGCCTTCTTTCTTCCCTTCCTCTTTTCCTTTCTCCCTCCCTCGTTCCTTATTTCCTCCGTCCTTCCTTCCTTCCATCTGTCCTTCCTCCCTCCCTCCTTCCTCCGTCCTTCCTTCCTTCCCTCCATCTGTCCTTCTTTCCTTCCTTCTTTCTTTCCTTCCTTTCTTCTTTCCTTCCTCCCTCCCTTGTAGCAATATTTTTTAAAGTTATATAAAGAGGGAAACATTTAATATATATGTGATCCTTTTTTCTTCCTTCCATCTGTCCTTCCTTCCTTCCTTCCCTCCATCTGTCCTTTCTTCCTTCCTCCCTCCCTTCCTTTCCTTCCTTCTTTCCTTTCCTTCCCTCTATCTGTCCTGCCTTCCTTCCTCCTTTCCTTCCTTTCCTTCCTTCCCTCCATCTGTTC
The DNA here is from genome assembly GCF_027409825.1 of Scomber japonicus. Classification (NCBI taxonomy): domain Eukaryota; kingdom Metazoa; phylum Chordata; class Actinopteri; order Scombriformes; family Scombridae; genus Scomber; species Scomber japonicus. The sequence continues at coordinate 36,536,549 of NC_070587.1, read as the reverse complement.
TTCCTTCCTTCCTTCCTTTTGCCTGTCTTTCCTTCCTTCCCTTCTTATTTCCTTCCTTCCTTCCTTCAAACCTTCCTACCTTTCTTCCTTAGGTCCTTCCTTCCAACACGTCCAAAACTCAGCTGCCAGGGTTCTCACTCCAACTAAACCCTGGCTGCACATCAACCCGCCCGCCCGCCCGCCCACACACACACACACACACACACACACACACACACACACACACACACACACACACACACACACACACACACACACACACACACACACACACACACACACACACACACACACACACACCTGTGGGAGTCGTAACACCTGCAGCAAGCACGGCAACAAGAAAAGCTCTGCGCTCTGCTTCCTTCCTTCCTTCCCTCCATCTGTCCTTCCTTCCTTCCTTCTGTCCTTTCTTCCCTCTTTCCTTCCTTTCCTTCTTATTTCCTTCCTTCCCTCCATCTGTCCTTCCTTCTTTCCTTCCTTCCTTCCTTCTTTCCTTCCTTAAATGCAGGAAAATAGCTGCAAATACAACTTTAATCAGTAGTTTCCTGAGAATCCTGGTTAGAGATCTTCTAAAGCAGGGGAGTCAAACATGCGGCCTGCAGGCCAGAACCGGCCCGCCGAGGGGTGCAATCCGGCCCACTTTCCTGTATGTGGCCCTTGAATGACACAATGACTTCAAGATTTCTGATGTAAGACAGAAAAGCTGTGCCAGAGTGACAGAAACAGAGTCAGACTTTGAGGCTGCAGGAGGAAGGAATGTAAATGTTTCTTCTGGGTTTTTTTGTTGTATTGAAGTTAAACAGTCGAGTTCTGCCACCAGACAGGCTGAGATGATCGTAAACACATCGTCTCCTCTGTTGTTTGCTCTCAGTGTTAACACTCAGCCTTCACTCTTATTTACTTTGGCTCCGGCCGAAGCCAGAAAAACAAACTCCAACCCCTCCCACCCCCCCCCAACTCCAACTCTAACTCTAACTCCAACCCCTCCCTCGCTCCACAGGAAGTCCGGAGAGGAGCTGACTTCTCATTTACGTGCAGAAAAGGACAGATGATGAACAAAAGAAACTGACCTGAGCTTTAAATGAGATGGAAGGGAGGAAGGAAGGAAGGACAGAAGGATAGAAGGACAGAAGGAAGAGAGGAGGGAAAGAGGGAAGGAAGGAACAACAGAAAGGAAGGGAGGAAGGAAGGACAGAATGAAGGAGGAAGGACAGAAGCAAGAGAGGAGGGAAAGAGGGAAGGATGGAAAGAAGGAGAGAAGCAAGAGAGGAGGGAAAGAGGGAAGGATGAAAATAAGGAGAGAAGGAAGAGAGGAGGGAAAGAGGGAAGGAAGGAAGGACAGAAAAAAAGAAAGAAAGGACAGAAGGAAGGACAGAAGCAAGAGAGGAGGGAAAGAGGGAAGAAAGGACAGAAGGAAGGAAGGAAGGACAAATGGAAGAAAGACAGGAAGGAGGGAAGGACAAATGGAAGAAAGACAAGAAGGAGGGAAGGACATAAGGAAGGAAAGAAGGACAGAAGCAAGAGAGGAGGGAAAGAGGGAAGGATGGAAAGAAGGAGAGAAGGAAGAGAGGAGGAAAAGAGGGAAGGAAGGAAGGACAGAAAGGAAAGGAGGAAGGAAGGACAGAAAAAAGAAAGAAAGGACAGAAGAAAGGACAGAAGCAAGAGAGGAGGGAAAGAGGGAAGAAAGGACAGAAGGAAGGAAGGAAGGACAAATGGAAGAAAGACAGGAAGGGAGGAAGGAATGAAGGACAAATGGAAGAAAGACAGGAAGGAGGGGAGGACATAAGGAAGGAAAGAAGGACAGAAGCAAGAGAGGAGGGAAAGAGGGAAGGAAGGAAGGAAGGACAGAAGGAATGAAGGAGGAAGGAAGGACAGAAGGAAGGAAGGAAGGACAGAAGCAAGAGAGGAGGGAAAGAGGGAAGGATGGAAAGAAGGAGAGAAGGAAGAGAGGAGGGAAAGAGGGATGGAAGGAAGGAAGGACAGAAGTAATGAAGGAGGAAGGAAGGACAGAAGGAAGGAAGGAAGGACAGACAGAAGCAAGAGAGGAGGGAAAGAGGGAAGGATGGAAAGAAGGAGAGAAGGAAGAGAGGAGGGAAAGAGGGAAGGAAGGAAGGACATAAGGAAAGAAGGAAGGAAGGAAGGAATGAAGGAAGGAATGCAGCTTTTAATCATCTCAGCAGATTCTTATTGATTTCTTTTTGTCCTCTTTGTTCATCACAGTGAATATTTTTGCCTTCACTCTTATTTACTTTGGCTGCGGCCGAAGCCAGAAAAACAAACTCCAACCCCTCCCATCCCCCCCAACCCCAACCCCTCCCTCCCTCCACGGGAAGTCCGGACAGGAGCTGACTTCTCATTTACGTGCAGAAAAGGACAGACGCTGAACAAAGAAACTGACCTGAGCTTGGTCTTAATGACATCATATCTGCAGCTTTTAATCATCTCAGCAGATTCTTATTGATTTCCTTTTGTCCTCTTTTGTTCATCACAGTGAATATTTTTGAAGCAGACATGTTCCAACCTGTTCCCCCCCTGTTCAGTAAAGTCAAAATTGTTTACTTTTCTTACTCATTTACAGAAAATCCAGAACTGAAAATGAGATCCTGCAAGAACTGGAAAATTTAATCAGTAATTAAAACAAACTCAGATCATGTCATGATGTTATCATTCTAACACACTGTATCTGGGTCAGTGAGGTTTTAATCAGTGTTCATGTGGTTTAGTTTACATTTAAAGGATTAAAATGTGAAAATAAACGTATGAATAACCAAATTGGCCATTTGGACATCATCTGTGCCATTTAAAAATCTCTCAGGGACTCATTGTGAAACTCATTTATTTTTATTTACATGTTCCTTCCATCTAAATATAACTGTGTTTGGCTTTGTTAGACCTCTATACATGTTCCCAACCAAAGAAAACCATAGACAGTGAAGTTTAACTCAAAATGGAGCAGATTTATCACATTTTACATCCAAATACAAAATGAATATAACAATTTATATCTGTATGTATATATATATATATATAAAGTTCCAACTTCCATGGCTCTTAGGCTTACTATTCTGTCTTTCAAATATACATACATATATACAAACCCCTCCACACGGTCTCTCAGACAATATTTGAAAGAGACAACAGGAAGACTGAGTGCCAGGTTAAATGGAAATGTCAAGTCTTAACTGCTGTGCCAATCCATGAAGCAGTTTCTTTTAGAAGTTAAGCACAGCGAGACCTGGCACTTCATGCAGTACACAGGCGTCTTCATCCTTTTGATGCCAGCATTTTGGCACCTTTTGCAGTACCTCCTGCTCTGGGTGCCATCGTCTCCGTAGTACATAGGAACGCAGGATAATGGTGCTGGTGCTGGTGCTGGAAGCAGAGATGAAGGTGATGGAGGTTTGGGTGATGTTGGGGCTTTGGCACACTCATGCCAGTCCTTGAAGCAGTTTCTTTTCGGGGTGAAGCACAGAGAGACCTGGCACTTCATGCAGAACAAAGGTGTCTTCATCCTTTTGACGCCAGAGTCCTGACACCTTTTGCAGTACTTCCTCCATTGGGTGCCATTGTCTCCGTGGTACGCAGGCACACAGGAGGTTGATGCTGGAGGTGGTGGTGGCGTTGGTTTTGGAGCTGGTTTTAGAGTTGGTGTTGGAGTTGGTGTTGGAGGTGGTGCTGGAGATGATGCTGGAGGTGTAGGTGGAGGTGATACTGGGTCTTTGGCAAACTCAAACATCTCTGCAGCAAGCTTCTCCCTGAAGCGCTTCTGGGTCATGGGCAGCTTCTTCTTGAACAGTTCCTTATGGAGAAGGAAGCTGTTGACCACGGCGATGTCCATGAAATGATAGAGGAAGGTCTGGTACCATTTCATCGTTTTGTAGTACACGCTGTAGTAGCCAGTCAGAGCATCAAACAGACCCACACCATCCATGCTCTGATTATAGTCTAAAACAGGATCAGGAATGGGCACTGTCTTGCTTTGCCACACACCGTCCTCTTTAACTCTCCTCGTCACGGTCTGCTCGCTGAATGCTTTGTGCACAGTGGAGCAGATGGTTGCTACTTGCGCGTCCATCCATTTCACGAATAAAAGTTTATTTCGGCGTATCCACCGCATGTCTCCCCTTTTCGCACTTCCCGGCAGGTCGTTGTCTTTCGTCTTTGGGAAGCCAATTTGTTTTTTCCTGATTGTCCCGCACGCTCCGATGCTTCGCCGGGACAGCTCCTCAAAGAGCGCCGGGCTGGAGTCGGAACTGTCGAAAAACAGAGTGTAGCCTCGACCGAGCTGAGGGAATGACAGAAGGTCCAAAACTGATGTGGAGTCCAGACCTTGTCCTGGAGCCTGCACACTCTTCCCTTGATAGACAAACAAATTCCATGAGTAAGCCGTTGAGGAGTCGGCAAGGACAAATATTTTGTACCCCCACCTGGTGGGCTTTGCCTTCGTGTACCGCTTCACATTTATACGGAGCTTAGACGTCACAATCCGTTCATGAATGGCGATGTTCTGATGAGGCTGGAAGTGTGCTTTGCAGGCTTTGGCGATCTGCGTGTACAGGGGCTTGATCTTGAACAGTCTGTCGTAGCCCGCCGTGTTCCTCTTGCGGTCGTTGTGCTCGTCTCCTGCCGGGTCGCTCAGGTGCAGCATCCGCAAGATGGATTCAAAGCGATCTCGCGTCATCGTGTCGGAAGGGAACGGGAAGCGGTACGGCCGTTCCTTCCTCCAGTAGTCCCTCCCCTCGTTTACTTTCGCCAGCCCCGAGAAGATGACGATGGCCAGGAAGATGTAAAAATCGCTGACTGTCAGAGGTTTCCAAACAATCTTCAGTCCGGCCTGGAGTCTCACGGCCGCGTTTGCGTTGGTATTTGTGATGATGGTGCGGACAACGGAGCCGCTAAAGAACAGCTGGAAAAGGGAAAGGGGAGACAGTGAGGCGGAGGGGTCCAGGGTAGGGCCTGGCGGCCTGGCAGGCAGGAACCTGATGGGGTTTGGTCTCAGATCATTGTCCTCGCTGTTACACCACCTTTCCCCTTCATACTCGTTCCCTCTCAAAGGGCCGACTCGAGAGCGCTTCTTTGGACGTGCATCATCATCATCGTCATCGTCATAATCATCATCATCATCGTCATCATCATCATCATCGTCATCGTCATCATCATCATCATCGTCATCGTCATCGTCATCGTCATCATCATCATCATCATCATCATCATCGTCATCGTCATCATCCTTGTCCTCATCTCCACTGTGGAAACAAGACAGAAGAAGAAGAAAGAAGTCAGGATTTAAGAACTCATATCAGGCTCAGTGATGTCATGTGGTGTAATTTTAAATTTAAAGGGTTAAAATGTCTAAGTGGTGTAACCATAAAAACTTTGGAAGGAAGGGAGGGAGGAAGGGAGGAATGAAGGAAGGAGAATATATTAGAGGATTATGGCAAAAATGTAAGTGGTGTAACCATAAACACTTTGGAAGGAAGGAAAGGAGGGAAGGAAGGAAGGAAGGAAGGAAGGAAGGAAGGGAGGGAGGGAGGGAGGAAGGAGTGGTGTAACCATAGAAACTGTTAGATACCATACATACTGTTTAAGAGGAATGGACTCCAACACAGGACGCTCAGGGACAGACAGAGAGGGGGGAGCAGTGACTGATGAAGACCCAACATCAGGCTTCTCCTCCTCATCCTCATCATCCTCCTCATCATCATCATCCTCATCATCATCATCATCATCCTCCTCCTCCTTCTCCTCCTCCTCCTCACTTTGGAAACAAGAACAAAAGTCAGAATACAAACTAATTCAGTGGCTGGCCTAATAAAACTATTAATATATGGTGATTATGCTTTTAATCCATTTAGAGAGAATATATTAGAGGAAAATGTCTAAGTGGTGTAACCTTAAAAACAGTAAATAGTCAATAAAACACCATATCAACTAGTTTGGCATGATCTTACATCCTTCCTTCTGTCCTTCCGTCCTTCCTTCCTTCATTCCTACCTAACACCATATCAACTAGTCTGGCATGATCTTACATCCATCCTTCCTTCCGTCCTTCCTTCCTTCCTTCCTTCCTTCCTTCCTTCCTACCTAACACCATATCAACTAGTTTGGCATGATCTTACATCCTTCCTTCCTTCCTTCCTTCCTAACACCATATCAACTAGTTTGGCATGATCTTACATTATAACTTTTATATTAAATAAAGCTAATGGAATACTATTGTTCTAAATATCACATTATTTAATATTGATCATTCTTTTGTGGTTACACCTAGAGATGCACCGATCAATCGGCCGCCGATTAAAAAAGCCGGTTTTATATCCAATCAGCCCCAATCGGTGACCGGCCGGTCACTGTCGTAATTTCCGGTTTTCGGCCGATCAAACTGACCCGCATGCGCGGTGCGTAGCAGCTCAACGCGCCCAGAGCAAAACAGCTAAAAACTAGCAAGACTCAGGAAGAAAACTGAATGTTGTGGTCAGTGTTGAAAATAAATCTGCTCAGGAGGCACTGTTGAAACTCTCACTCTATTTCTTATTTGTGATGTTTTATTCTTGAAAAGGGGGGTTATGATAGCATATAGCCAACCACTAGTTGTGGTTTTAATTGCAGTTATATAAGCAGAATATTGTCTGGGAGAAGGGTACTCAAGCCAAACAAATATAGTGTCTATTATATGATTATAATTATTTCTTAGATAGAAAATCGGTATCGGGAAAAAACGATTTTGGCAGGTCAGACCTCCTTTAAAACCGGAAATCGGTATCGGCCAAGATTTCGCAATCGGTGCATCTCTAGTGGTCAAATGGTGTACATTTGACATTTTCAGGAGCATTCAGTCTTTGTTATTAATGTTTAGCTTTACAAATGTCAGTTTATAACTCTTGTTGTAGTAATAGATCAGCCCAGTTACACATGATAGTAATACTACTACTACTCTGCGTCTCTGATGTCACTCATGCAGCAGACTAAAGGTTAGAAGTCATTCCTGATGTGAACTTACTGTTTGACGGCAGCGTGCAGGACGAGGGAAGCATCGCCGTGGTCCGAGTCGGGGGGTTCAGCTTTAATCGGGTCGCCGTGGACTTCTTCTTCTTCTGTTTTGGGCGTTTTGGCGATTTTGGCAGTCCCGTCGTCCCGTTTAGTCAGAAGTTCTTCCACTTTTTCTGACACGGTGAAAATTTGTTTTTTCCGTTCTGGCAAGTAAAAAAGTTTCTCTTGTTGCTATCACTACTTTCCATCCGAGTTTAACAGGTTACAGAAGTACATAATGTCAACTCTACTCTACTCTACTCTACTCTGTCTACTCTACCACCCTCCCTGCCCCCACTGCCGCCCCTCCCACACTACTCAGTCCGCCCCTCCCACACTACTCAGCCCGCCCCCACTCCCGCCCCTCCCGCACTACTCAGCCCGCTCCCACTCCCGCCCCTCCCACACTACTCAGCCCGCCCCCACTGCCGCCCCTCCCATACTACTCAGCCGGCCCCCACTGCCGCCCCTCCCACACTACTCAGCCCGCCCACACTCCCGCTCCTCCCACACTGCTTAGCCCCCCCCTTTCCTTCGTCTGACGGAGTTTTGGAGAAAAACTTGGGACATTTATTTTTATCACAACCTTTGTTGATGCTTTTGAGATTTGCTTCAAATGTAAAATGCGTTACAAATTATTATTATATGTATTGACAATGAGGACGGCTAGCTGCGATTCTCTCCCTGTTTCCTTCCTTCCTCCCTTCCTCCCTTCCTTCCTTCCTTCCGGTCTTCTGTTCTTTCTTATCCCTCTTTTCCTTCCTTCCGTCTGTCCTTCCTACCTTTCTTTCTCCCTTCCTCCTTGTCTTTCTTTTCCTACCTTCCTTCCTTCCTTTCGGTCTTCTCTTCTCTTCCCTTCCTTCCTTCCTCCTTTCCTTCCCTCCCGTAGACGGCTCCTCTAGCTGTAGCGCTATGCTTTGAAGTGGCCTCCTGCAGTAAACCTACCGCGGCCCAGTTTCCTCCTTCCTTCCATCTTTCCTTTCTCTCTCCTTTCCTTCCTCCCTTCCTTCTTTCCTTTCTCTCTCCTTTCCTTCCTTCCTCCCTCCTTCTTTCCTTCCTTCCTGTTTTCCTTTCTCCCTCCCTCCTACCTTCCTTCCTCCCTTCCTTCCATCTTCCTCCCTTCATTTCATTTCCTCCCTCTTCTTTCCTTCCCTCCTACCTTCATCCCTTTCCCACCTTCCTCCCTTCCTCCCTCCCTCCCTCCTTCCTTCCTCCCTCCCTCCTTTCCTTCCTTTTTCCTTCCTCCCTTCCTCCCCCCTTTCCTTCCTTCTTTCCTTTCCTTTGCTCCCTTCCTTCTTCCTTCCTTCCAGGACAACAGGAGGGTTAAAACACTTCCAGACGGTTCAGTTGACAAGTCAAAAGTAAAATGCAACCTGTGTCAAACGGAGTTTAACTACCACCGGAGTACGTCGAGTTTGAGTTAGCACCTCCACGCTAAACACCCAGGTGCAGCCAAGCGAGCCTCAGCTCCACCAAAGGACCATTTTGGAGTGTGGGAGTCGCAGCAGAGCCGTGATTGATTCCCAGTTAAGACACTCTGGTAAGAAATGCTTTACATTATGGGCTTACAACTGCCTTCAAATGGAAAATAACAGGATTTTAAACATGCAATTCAAAACGCCATTAATCGCGATTAACTATGGAAACTCTGAGATTAATCTCGATTAAAAAAATGAATGGTTTGACAGCCCTAGATACTAAAGGTAAGACTTTACATCTGTTAAAGCTGTTAGAGGTGAGCACTGAGACAGGACACACTGTTACCACGGTGATGATAATGATGCCTGTGTGTGTGTGTGTGTGTGAGAGAGTGTGTGTGTGTGTGTGTGTGTTTTCTTACCTCTGGTCTGACAGGTGGCGCTGTGGTCCGGATGCTTCAGCAGGTGATCGGCCATCAGATCTGCAGACTGAGGCCTGAAGTCACACTCGGAGCACTGCAGCAGGAAGCGACTGAAACAGAAAACACACTTTTTAAGTTTTTTCCCTTCCTTCCTTCCTTCCTCCTTTCTTTCCTTCCTTCTTCCTCCCTCTCTCCCTCCTTTCCTTCCTTCCTTCCTCCCTCCTTTCTTTCTTTCCTCCTTCCTTCCTCTCTCCTTTCTTTCTTTCCTCCTCCCTCCCTTTCTTTCCTCCTCATACTTCTTGTTCTCTCTCTTTCTTTCTTTCTTTCTTTCTTTCTTCCTTCTTTCCTTCCTCCCTCCCTCCCTGCCTCCCTTCCTTCAGATGCTGAAGCTTCACATCAACTTTTAAATCCATGTTTCCTTCATCACTTCCACACACACACACACACACACACAAAAACACACACACACACACACACACACACACACACACCTGCTGTGATGTGACAGAATAAAAATGTTGTGTTGATGATGAGTGACACCTGCAGGTCACACAGAGAATAACTGGAAGCTTTTTACAAATCTCTTTTTTTTTTGCTCCTATTTTATTTTATTTATTTATTCCTTCCTTCCTTTCCTCCCGTCCTTCCTTCCTCCCTCCTTTCTTTCCCTTTCCTTTTTTTATTGCTCCTATTTTATTAAAGAAATGAATGAATTAATTAATTAATGTCTAAACAGCTTTCTTTTCTTCCTTCCTTCCTTTCCTCCCTTCCTACCTTCCTTCCTACCTCCCTTCCTTCCTTCCTACCTATAAGTTAAAGTAGTGAGTGTACAGCTTGTATAGCTTATAGATTTACTGTCCTCTGATAAAAACTCAACACACATCTATTAATGTCTAAACAGCTTTCCTTCCTTCCTTCCTTCCTTTCCTCCCGTCCTTCCTTCCTCCTGTCCACTAGTGAGTACAGCTCACAGTGAACATGTCCACATTGTGCCCAAACTGTCAGTATTTAGTGTGACTAGGCATGGGCCGGTATGAGATTCTTCCTTCCCTCCTTCCTTCCTTCCTTCCTTCCTTCCTTGACTCCTTTCTTTCCTTCCTTTCTGATGGTATGATAACCTTAGGTACAAATATCACGGTTTCACTGTATTATGAAATGTCTGTAGCCTATTTAAAAGCTAAAAAAAAAAGATTCAGCCATCATACAGCCTGCAGAGCTACCTGCTTGTAACAGCCAGCAGAGGAGTACGGGAGGGGTTGGACTTTACGCTGCAGCTGCACGCGACCGCTCATACCGCAGGAACGGTGTGACGGGACATTTTAGTGGTTTTGAAACTGTGACTTTTTCATACCGTGGTAAACCTTGGTAACCACGGTAACCGGCCCATGTCTAAGTGTGACCTCCATTATTATCCAGCACTGCCTTAACCCTTTGGGCATGGAGTTCACCAGAGCTTACTGTAAATTCAAGACTATACTATATACACTTTGAACACTGCGGCTTCTACTACGGTGCGGCTAATGCATGTTTATTTTTTTCCGTGGGGCCAAAAACATTTTGTTGTTACGTACTTTATTATTTTTTCATTTTGCTTCATGTTTGATACACGTTGTTGTTGTCCGACTCGTTCATAGGAGAGAACGGGAGAGTTTGCTCAGTAGGTAACCCTAACCCTGACAGAACCAGGTAGATTACTCCAGTAAGACTTAGTTTAATGACTTAGAAGTCGCCAAATGACTTACTTTAACGAATGTCGTTAGTTTATATAATGAAGATTAGTAAAATATTACTTTTATGAGGGTCACAGTCACAGACTATTAAGACTATAGCCTATTCATTATAATGTTGATAGACATAAATTGAGTTATTTTGCCTTAATAATGATAAAATATACACAAAAAATGGTCGGATTGGGAACCATATATGCATAATGTCTCCACGTTCCATTTAGGGTTGCTTGAAATGACCCGAACCCTAACCCGGGGCTCAGCTAGTGTTGCCTTTTAAAAAATCTTCTCTAAAAAACTTCTTCTCCCTCAAGCACAGTACACTAGCACTCACACTAGCCAAATCATCCGGACTTTAGGGGGCAAACGTGTTTGGGCACGGTATGATTAGACACCCCATCGGCGATGCCTGACAGCCATCGCCGGACCAACCCGAGCTAATACATATATATATATATAAACTGAGCTTCATCAGAGTGGAAACAGACAGACTGAGCAGCAGATTGTTACAGATTGAAATGTAAAGTCTCACCATGGAGGATGCTGTCTGTGCAGAGGGAGAGCTGGGCCTCTGGACTGCGGCACGTGGTGGCTGCAATAATCAATCACAGAATAATCAATCAGAGAATAATCAATCACACAATAATCAATCACACAATAATCAATCCCAGAGTAATCAATCACACAATAATCAATCACAGAATAATCAATCACACAATAATCAATCACAGAGTAATCAATCACAGAATAATCAATCACACAATAATCAATCACAACTATCAATAATCTTTAAATGGGATCACTTTACCCACAAATAAAGTAGTAGTAGTATTAGTGTAGTATATTACTCTTCCTCTCTCTCCTCTCCTTCCTCTCTTCTAACCTTCCCCTCTCCTTCCTCTCTCTCCTCTCCTTCCCCTCTCCTCTCCTTCCTCTCTCTCCTCTCCTTCCTCTCTCTCCTCTCCTTCCTCTCTCTCTCTCCTCTCCTTCCTCTCTCTCCTCTCCTTCCTCTCTCTCTCTCCTTCCTTCCTTCCTTCCTTTCTCTCTCTCCTCTCCTTCCTCTCTCTCTTCTCCTTCCTCTCTCTCTCTCCTTCCTCTCTCTCTCTCTCCTCATCTAGTAATACTACAGTAATACTGCAGTATTAGTGTAGTATTACTGCAGTATTAGTGAAGTACTACTGCAGTATTAGTGAAGTATTAGTGTAGTATTGTTCGTACTGGATCATGTGAGCAGCGTAGGCTCTGGAGCAGCAGCTGCTGTAAGGACACAGCAGGCAGTGGACGTGCGTCGGGTAATGGGCGGAGAAGTCGGAGGCTTCGGTTCCACACTCGAGACAAACGAGCCGCTCGCCATCGAGGGACGAACTCCTGCACAGGAAACAGGAAACAGGAAACAGAGACGGACGGTCAGAGTGTCTGTGGCACAGTGTCAGATGTCCCTAACGGGCCACCGTACAGGTTAGGGTTAGGGGTGTCAAACTCATCTTCATTCAAGGGCCACATACAGAACAATTTGATCTAATGTGGGCCGGATCATTAAAAGGAAGGAAGGAAGGAGGGAGGAAGGAAGGAAGGAAGGACAGATGGAAGGAAGAGAAGAGAAGACAAGAAGGAAGGGAAAGAAGGAAGGAAGGAAGGAAGGAAGGAAGGAAGGAAGGAAGGAAGGGAAGTCAGATGGAAGGAAGGAAGGAAAAGAAGGAAGGAAGGAAAGAAGGAAGGAAGGACAGATGGAAGGAAGAGAAGAGAAGACAAGAAGGAAGGGAAAGAAGGAAGGAAGGAAGGAAGGAAGGGAAGTCAGATGGAAGGAAGGAAGGAAGGAAGGAAAAGAAGGCAGGAAGGAAAGAAGGAAGGAAGGGAAGACAGATGGAAGGAAAGAAGTAAGGAAGGAAGGAAGGAAAAGAGGAAGAAGGAAACTGGGCCGGATTGGACCTCTCGGCGGGCCGGTTCTGGCCCACGGGCCGCATGTTTGACACCCCTGGGTTAGGGTTATGAACAGCTGACCTGTTGCCGTGGGAGCGGCGGGTGGCACCCCTCTTGGTGGGGGATCGGGGGGGGTTCCTGTGGGGCGGAGACCTCGGCTCCGTCTTGATGTTGATTGGCTGGATGAGAGGGGAGGGGCTATGGAGGAGCTGGGACCCCGATGATGTAATCACGGACCGGACCTTCCCATAGGTCCTGATGGTCACCTGGAAACACACAACACACGGATCATTGGAAAGGAAGGAAGGAAGGAAGGACGGAGGAAGGAAAGAAGGAAGGGAGGAGAGAAGGAGGGAGGGAGGAAGGACAGATGGAAGTAAGGAAAGGAAGGAAGGACGGAGGAAATAAGGAACGAGGGAGGGAGAAAGGAAAAGAGGAAGGGAAAAAAGAAGGCAGGGAGGAAGGAAGGAAGGAAGGAAGGAAGGAAGATATTTTGGGATATTTAGGGATATTTACAGAAGTCATTAAAGGGCCACATACAGCCCAATTTCATCTGATGTGGGCCGGATCATTAAAAAGATGGAGAGAAGGAAAAGAAGGAGGGAAGAAAGGAAGGAAGGAAGGAAGGAAGGAGGGAAGAAAGGTAGGAAGGACAGATGGAAGGAAGAACAGAAGAAAGGAAGGAAGGACAGATGGAAGGAAGAATAGAAGGAAGAAAGGTAGGAAGGACAGATGGAAGGAAGGAAGAACAGAAGAAAGGAAGGAAGGACAGATGGGAGGAAGGAAGGAAGGAAGGAAAGACAGGCAAATGGAAGGGAAGAAAGGACAGAAGGAAGCGGTCGTCATGGAGACCTGACCTTTGACCCTGGCGGCAGGCCCTCCAGCTTGGCCGGTCTGCGGATGCTGCGATGGTTCTCCAGTTTGTGCTGCATTTTATCTTTAAGGAAGACGAACTGCAGACGGCACCGGTTACAGTGGAAGGCCTGGTTAATCTGAGAGAGGACAGGTGGTCAACAGGTGTGTGTGTGTGTGGTCAACAGGTGTGTGTGTGTGGTCAACAGGTGTGTGTGTGTGTGTGTGTGAGGTCAACAGGTGTGTGTGTGTGTGGTCAACAGGTGTGTGTGTGTGTGTGTGTGTGTGTGTGGTCAACAGGTGTGTGTGTGTGTGTGGTCAACAGGTGTGTGTGTGTGTGTGTGTGTGGTCAACAGGTGTGTGTGGTCAACTGGTGTGTGTGGTCAACAGGTGTGTGAGGCCAACTGGTGTGTGTGGTCAACAGGTGTGTGTGTGAGGTCACCTGGTGTGTGTGGTCAACAGGTGTGTGTGTGTGTGTGTGTGTGTGTGGTCAACAGGTGTGTGAGGTCACCAGATGTGTGTGTCTGTGTGTGTGGTCAACAGGTGTGTGTCTGTGTGTGTGGTCAACAGGTGTGTGTCTGTGTGTGTGGTCAACAGGTGTGTGTCTGTGTGTGTGGTCAACAGGTGTGTGTGTGTGTGTGGTCAACAGGTGTGTGTGTGTGGTCAACAGGTGTGTGTGTGTGGTCAACAGGTGTGTGTGTGTGTGTGTGTGTGTGTGTGTGTGTGGTCAACAGGTGTGTGTGTGTGTGTGTGGTCAACAGGTGTGTGTCTGTGTGTGTGGTCAACAGGTGTGTGTGTGTGTGTGTGTGGTCAACAGGTGTGTGTGTGTGGTCAACAGGTGTGTGTGTGTGTGTGTGTGGTCAACAGGTGTGTGTGTGTGTGAGGTCAACAGGTGTGTGTGTGTGTGTGGTCAACAGGTGTGTGTGTGTGTGTGTGGTCAACAGGTGTGTGTGTGTGTGTGGTCAACAGGTGTGTGTGTGTGTGGTCAACAGGTGTGTGTGTGTGTGTGTGTGTGGTCAACAGGTGTGTGTGGTCAACTGGTGTGTGTGTGTGTGAGGTCAACAGGTGTGTGTGTGTGTGTGGTCAACAGGTGTGTGTGTGTGTGTGGTCAACAGGTGTGTGAGGCCAACTGGTGTGTGTGGTCAACAGGTGTGTGTGTGAGGTCACCTGGTGTGTGTGGTCAACAGGTGTGTGTGTGTGTGTGTGTGGTCAACAGGTGTGTGAGGTTACCAGGTGTGTGTGTGTGTGGTCACCAGATGTGTGTGTGAGGTCAACAGGTGTGTGAGGTCAACAGGTGTGTGTGTCTGTGTGTGTGGTCAACAGGTGTGTGTCTGTGTGTGTGGTCAACAGGTGTGTGTGTGTGTGTGGTCAACAGGTGTGTGTGTGTGGTCAACAGGTGTGTGTGTGTGTGTGTGTGTGTGTGTGTGGTCAACAGGTGTGTGTGTGTGTGTGTGTGTGTGTGTGGTCAACAGGTGTGTGTGTGTGTGTGTGGTCAACAGGTGTGTGTCTGTGTGTGTGGTCAACAGGTGTGTGTCTGTGTGTGTGGTCAACAGGTGTGTGTGTGTGTGTGGTCAACAGGTGTGTGTGTGTGTGTGTGTGTGTGTGGTCAACAGGTGTGTGTGTGTGGTCAACAGGTGTGTGTGTGTGTGTGTGTGGTCAACAGGTGTGTGTGTGTGTGAGGTCAACAGGTGTGTGTGTGTGTGTGGTCAACAGGTGTGTGTGTGTGTGTGTGGTCAACAGGTGTGTGTGTGTGTGTGGTCAACAGGTGTGTGTGTGTGTGTGAGGTCAACAGGTGTGTGTGTGTGTGTGAGGTCAACAGGTGTGTGTGTGTGTGGTCAACAGGTGTGTGTGTGTGTGTGTGTGTGGTCAACAGGTGTGTGTGTGTGTGAGGTCAACAGGTGTGTGTGTGTGGTCAACACGTGTGTTTGTGTGTGTGTGTGTGGTCAACAGGTGTGTGTGTGTGTGTGTGGTCAACAGGTGTGTGTGTGTGTGTGTGTGAGGTCAACTGGTGTGTGTGGTCAACAGGTGTGTGTGTGAGGTCACCAGGTGTGTGTGGTCAACAGGTGTGTGAGGTTACCAGGTGTGTGTGAGGTCACCAGGTGTGTGTGGTCACCAGGTGTGTGTGGTTACTAGGTGTGTGAAGTCACCAGGTGTGTGTGTGAGGTCACCAGGTATGTGTGGTTACTAGGTGTGTGAAGTCACCAGGTGTGTGTGAGGTCACCAGGTGTGTGTGGTCACCAGGTGTGTGAGGTCACCAGGTGTGTGTGTGAGGTCACCAGGTGTGTGAGGTCACCAGGTGTATGAGGTCACCAGGTGTGTGTGTGAGGTCACCAGGTGTGTGTGGTCACTAGGTGTGTGAGGTCAACAGGTGTGTGTGTGAGGTCAACAGGTGTGTGTGTGAGGTCACCAGGTGTGTGTGGTCACCAGGTGTGTGTGGTCACCAGGTGTGTGAGGTCACCAGGTGTATGAGGTCACCAGGTGTGTGTGTGAGGTCACCAGGTGTGTGTGTGTGGTCACCAGGTGTGTGAGGTCACCAGGTGTGTGTGTGAGGTCACCAGGTGTGTGTGTGAGGTCACCAGGTGTGTGAGGTCAACAGGTGTGTGTGGTCACCAGGTGTGTGTGTGAGGTCACCAGGTGTGTGAGGTTACTAGGTGTGTGAGGTTACCAGGTGTGTGTGTGAGGTCACCAGGTGTGTGTGGTTACTAGGTGTGTGAAGTCACCAGGTGTGTGTGGTTACTAGGTGTGTGAAGTCACCAGGTGTGTGTGGTCACCAGGTGTGTGAGGTCACCAGGTGTATGAGGTCACCGGGTGTGTGAGGTCAACAGGTGTGTGTGGTCACCAGGTGTGTGAGGTCAACAGGTGTGTGTGGTCAACAGGTGTGTGAGGTCACCAGGTGTATGAGGTCACCGGGTGTGTGGTTTCTAGGTGTATGAAGTCACCAGGTGTGTGAGGTTACCTGGTGCCGCAGCAGGTGCTCCTGGTAGCTGGTTGGATGCTTCGTCACCTTCAGGCAGAAAACACAGAGCAGGAAGCGAGAGTCTCTGTGGAAGCTGGCGAAATGCTGCAAGACGTCCGAGTAGAAGGACGAGCGATACGAGCACACCTGCAAATCAGCACACCTGAGTCAGCACACCGTAATTACTGTAGTAGCTAGTCTACCGTAATTACTGTAGTAGCTAGTCTACCGTAATTACTGTAGTAGCTAGTCTACCGTAATTACTGTAGTAGCTAGTCTGCTGTAATTACTGTAGTAGCTAGTCTACTGTAATTACTGTAGTAGCTAGTCTACCGTAATGACTGTAGTAGCTAGTCTACCGTAATTACTGTAGTAGCTAGTCTACAGTAATTACTGTAGTAGCTAGTCTACTGTAATTACTGTAGTAGCTAGTCTACCGTAATTACTGTAGTAGTAGCTAGTCGACTGTAATTACTGTAGTAGCTAGTCTACCGATATTACTGTAGTAGCTAGTCTACCGTAATTACTGTTGTAGCTAGTCTACCAATATTACTGTAGTAGCTAGTCTACCGTAATTACTGTAGTAGCAGCTAGTCTAACGTAATTACTGTAGCAGCTAGTCTAACGTAATTACTGTAGTAGCTAGTCTACCGTATTTCCTGTAGTAGGTAGTCTGCAGTAATTACTGTAGTAGCTAGTCTACCGTAATTACTGTAGTAGTAGCTAGTCGACTGTAATTACTGTAGTAGCTAGTCTACCGATATTACTGTAATAGCTAGTCTACTGTAATTACTGTAGTAGGTAGTCTACTGTAATTACTGTAGTAGCTAGTCTGCAGTAATTACTGTAGTAGCTAGTCTACCGTAATTACTGTAGTAGCTAGTCTACCGTAATTACGGGACGTTCCCGGTGGAAACACTCTCATTGATTATAGCGGTATCTATCAGCTCCGGTGACAGCGGCGAGGTCAGACTCACCTGGCAGACGTAGGGCATCTCTCCTGGTTTGTGGTTGGACTTCATGTGGTTCAAGAAGGCCGGCTCGTTCTCAAATGCCCACTCACATATCCGACACATACCTGAGAGACAGACAGGTGACAGGTGGGACAGGTGAGAAAACTGCTAACTCAGGTCGGGTCTGAGTCAACACAGGTAAGACCCGCCCAGAGAGGTAAGTTAACTCCAAGCTAGGACCTGGATCACAGATAGATACAGGTGTTCAGGTGTGTGTTCAGGTGTGTGAGCAGGTGTGTTTCTTACAGGAGGAGAGGGCGGGGCCGTGAACCTGCTCCTGGTGACTCTGAAGCTGAGCCGGAGTCGAGAACTGACGGTAACACGATCTGCAGCACTTCCTGTCGTCACCTTCTGCTCCACTGATCAGCTCCGAGTGTTGAAGCATGTGCTGCATCAGCCTGCACACACACACACACACACACACACACACACACACACAGGTGAACATTCAGACCACTGCAGCTGCATCCAGACAGTACAGGTGAGTACAGGTTTGTAAAGGTGAGGACAGGTGAGTAAAGGTGAGGACAGGTGAGGACAGGTGAGTAAAGGTGAGTACAGGTGTGTAAAGGTGAGGACAGGTGTGTAAAGGTGAGGACAGGTGTGTACAGATGAGGACAGGTGAGTACAGGTGAGTACAGGTGAGTACAGGTGTGTAAAGGTGTGTACAGGTGAGTACAGGTGTGTACAGGTGTGTACAGGTGAGTACAGGTGAGTAGTACAGGTGAGTAAAGGTGAGTAAAGGTGAGTAAAGGTGAGTCCAGGTGAGTCTTACCTGAGGTTGTTGTCCGCCAGGTGTGAGCAGATGTGGCAGGTGAAGGTGGAGGTCTTGATGCCCAGTGGGTGGGGCTTCCTCAGATTCAGGTTGCCCTCGTCCGTCCCGTAATAAAACTCCTCCACGCTCATCACCACCTTGGCGGGGTCAGACGTCGGCGCCGGGGGGGCGGGGGTTGGAGCTGCTGGACCAGAGGAGAGCGGTAACCATGGTAACTGAGCAAGAGTGACTTCCCGTAGCTCTTTCACAGTAAAACGTCGGCATGCTTTTATTTTATCTACATGAAAAAAAAAAGAACCATGCGTCGTACCGATGCTGAGGGGGGGCTTCACCCTGCTGACGGCGCTGGCCGAGCCCGAGGGGAGGACGGGGGACCCCACCAGCTTAGCCCCGCCCACCTGGGTCATCTGCAGGTTAACTGGAGGAGGAACACATCAATCAATACAGAGGAGAGAGAGGGAGAGAGAGAGAGAGAGAGAGAGAGAGAGAGAGAGAGAGAGAGAGAGACAGAGACAGAGAGAGAGACTGACCGGGTCCAGGCGTGCCGGTGCGGATGGTCAGCGTGGCAGGAAGCTGCATGGCGGTGAAACCCGAGCCGGGAGGGGCGGGGCCTCTGGAGGGGGCGTGGCCCGGTCGCACCTGCACCGAGGACACGCCCACACCTGGTCGCACCAGCTGACTCAGGGACGAGGCTGCGGGGACAGGAAGCAGCGGATCAATAATGTGATGCTAGATTAATACCTGGGGGGGGGGGGGGTTAGGTTTAGGGTTTGGGGGGGGGGGGGGGGGGGGGGCACCTACACTGGATCAAGGTGAGCGGCTGGACCGTCTGACCCGGCTGCAGGTTCAGCAGCAGAGGAGTCCCTGCATTCATCACCGGGAAACCCTGCAGAGGAGACATGATACGTGATGTCACAGTGATGTCACACGTAGAAAGACCACCTAACGTCGTGTGACGCGTCACCATGGTTACCTGTGTGGTGAGGAGGAAGGGGTGGCCACCGCCGGCCCCGGGGGCTGCTGGGAGGAGGAACGTCCCACCTGCCGTCTGCGTCAGGAAGAGGGGCTGACCCTGAGCCATGAGGGGGGGAGCGGGCGTTAACGTGGAGACGGGGAGGCGGGGAACAGAGGAGGACGAGGTAATGATGGAGGGGGGGGGAGGAGGAGGGGGAGGAGGAGGCATCACAGAGGAGCAGACCATCTGTACAGGTGAGGAAGCTGAGGATGAAGAAAACACACACCTGTTACCTGGAGGCTCTGACACACACACACACACACACACACACACACACACACACACACACACACTCTGTCTGTGAATACACACACACACGTATACACACCTGTTGGAGCAGGTATGATGGGTGGGGGGGTTTGGGGGGGCGGAGTCTCCGAGGCTGGAAGAGGAGACGAGGAATCCTCCACTGCAGAGAGAGGGAGTGTGTTACTGTGTGTGTGTGTTACTATGTGTGTGTGTGTGTGTTACTGTGTGTGTGTGTGTGTGTGTTACTGTGTTGCTGTGTGTGTGTGTGTGTGTGTGTGTGTGTTACTGTGTGTGTGTGTGTGTTACTGTGTTGCTGTGTGTGTGTGTGTGTGTGTGTGTGTGTCTCTGTCTGTGTGTGTGTGTGTGTGTCTGTGTGTGTGTGTGTGTTACTGTGTGTGTGTGTGTGTTACTATGTGTGTGTGTGTGTGTGTTACTGTGTGTGTGTGTGTTACTGTGTTGCTGTGTGTTGCTGTGTGTGTGTGTGTGTGTGTGTCTCTGTCTGTGTGTGTGTGTGTCTGTCAGTGTCAGGGGCGACCGTCTCTATACAAGTCAATGGAGAAGTAACTTAGAGCTGCATTCTATCAAAAGGCCACCATTGGAGACTTTGAATGATAGATCCTCAAGAGATTTTGTTCCAGTTAATTGTAAATCCAGAGAATTGACCAAATAATTTGATCAGATCAAGTAGGGGGGGGGGGGGCAGGGATGACCTAACATCTGATAGGGTCAGGACTACATCATCTGCATAGAAGCCTATGGTACACTCAGATGTGCCACAATTTATTCCACTGATTTGAGGGATGGCTCTAATGTGTGTATGTGTGTGTGTGTGTGTGTATGTGTTACTCTGTGTGTTACTGTGTGTATATGTGTGTTACTGTGTGTGTGTGTGTGTGTGTGTGTATATGTGTGTTACTGTGTTACTGTGTGTGTGTGTGTGTGTGTGTTACTGTGTGTGTATATGTGTGTTACTGTGTTACTGTGTGTGTGTGTGTGTGTCTCACTCGGCTCGCAGTAGTTGTCGTAGAAGTCCATGTCGTCTTCCTCCACGCTGTCGTCCACCTGTTGCCATGGCTCCAGCTCCTCCTCCTCACACTCCATGAACAGCTGTACATCCATGTTGCTATGGAAACCACAACCAAATAACAGCGTCACTATGGGATGTCATAACGTTGAAAACACACACACTGTAACACATATACACGGTAACACACACAGTAACACACACACACACACAGTAACACAGTAACACACACACACAGTAACAAACACACACACACACAGTAACACACACACACAGTAACAAACACACACACACACACACAGTAACACAGTAACACACACACACACACACACACAGTAACACAGTAACACACACACACACACAGTAACACACACACACACACACACACACACACAGTAACACATATACACACACACAGTAACACACACACACAGTAACACACACACACATACACACACACACACAGTAACACAAACACACACACAGTAACACACACAGTAACACACACACAGTAACACACACACAGTAACACACACATACACACAGACACACACACATACACATACACAGTAACACACACACACACTGTGGCCCCTCTGCACACACACAGTAACACACAGTAACACACACACACACAGTAACACACACACACACACAGTAATACACAGTAACACACACACACAGTAACACACACACACATACACACACACACACATACACACAAACACACACATAGTAACACACACACAGTAACACACACAGTAACACACACACAGTAACACACACACACACTGTGGCCCCTCTGCACACACACAGTAACACACAGTAACACACACACACACACACAGTAACACACACACACACAGTAATACACACACACACACACCCCCACAGTAATACACACACACACACACACACACACACACACACAGTAACACACACAGTAACACACACACACACAGTAATACACACACACACACACCCCCACAGTAATACACACACACACACACACACACACACACACACACAGTAACACACACAGTAACACACACAGTAACACACACAGTAACACACACAGTAACACACACAGTAACACACACAGTAGCTTCCATACTGTGACGTAGCTCCGCGGTTCTGATGTGATCAACCAATCAGAGGTGTGTTTGGTCAGCTGATCCATGAAACACAACAAAGACCCTGAAACTCACCCCCCCCCCGCCCCCCCCCCTCTCTCTCTGCCCCCCCCCCTTCCTACCCACCCCCCCCCCCTCCCCACCTCTCTCTCTGTAGCGTTTGTTTGCAGCATGCTTGCACCGCCCCGCCGGCAGCAGCTTGTACCAAACCGAGCGCTTCCTAAACGTCGCTGCGGGACTCTGCGGGTCTTACCTGGTGCGGTGCGCTCCGGTGCGGGTCGGTGCGGGTCTCTGCGGGACTCTGCGGAGCCGCGCGGGGACGGTGTGCTCTGTTTGTCTCCGGGCGCGCTCCAGTCCAACACGCGGAGGCGGGACTTCCTGTTACTTTTTGGTGTCCGCGCCGCCGACTGGTCCACACCACTGTACGTCACTTCCTGTCCAGAAGCCTCTGATTGGTCGGTAGGAATGTTTCTAGAAGGGACGGAGCGGCGCGTGTTTTGGTGGCGGGGTCGTTATTACCGGTAAACACGGTCCGAGTCGCGCGGACAGGCTGAAGTAAACCGCAGCCACGCGCACACATTGCAACAACGAGTCAGCAGCACGCGCGCCCCATCTGAGGGACGCCATTTTGTGTGGTTTTTTTTTGTTGTTGTTTAGGGGCGGGGCTTCACGTGTGACGTCACCGGAAACTGAAGATTTATTTAAATGTGTGTGTGGTTTTTTTTAAGGTATTAAAATAATGAAAGTTAAGTTTTTATTACAACAAAAATATAAAAGTTTAGTTAATAAATTTAGTTTTGATAATTAAAAATTCTGTGTGTGTGTGTGTTATTGTGTGTTATTGTGTGTGTGTTACTGTGTGTGTGTGTTATTGTGTGTGTGTGTGTGTGTCTGTATATGTGTATGTGTGTCAGCATGAATGTTATCATGAATGAACATTGTAGCTAACAGAAGGGCTTAATTTTTTTTCTTTTTGTTTCTTCTCTTCATACCTGTTAAAGGAAAACATAGAATGACTAAGAGTTTTAAACATTTCATTTCAGATTCACCCTGGTAGTAATAGTAGTAGTAATATTACTATGCTGGTTGTGGCCTAGACTTTCAACCTCTGCTATAGCTGTGTCTGTCCTATGTGAACTGGCATGATCTATTTACTTTTTACTTAGTATGTGACACACGGACTGTCAGAATTGTGTTATTCGTCAACCACCCGTATATGTGTGTGTGTTACTGTGTGTATATGTGTTACTGTGTGTGTGTGTGTGTTACTGTGTGTGTGTATATGTGTTACTGTGTGTATATGTGTTAATGTGTGTGTGTGTGTGTGTGTCTGTATATATATGTGTATGTGTATCTGTATATGTGTGTATGTGTGTCTGTATATGTGTGTTACTGTGTGTGTGTGTGTGTGTGTTACTGTGTGTATGTGTGTCTGTATATGTGTGTGTGTGCGTGTGTTACTGTGTATGTGTGTGTTACTGTGTGTGTGTGTCTGTATATGTGTGTCTGTATATGTGTGTGTGTGTGTGTGTTACTGTGTATGTGTGTGTTACTGTGTGTGTGTGTGTGTGTGTGTTACTGTGTGTGTGTGTGTGTGTGTGTGTGTTACTGTGTGTGTGTGTTACTGTGTGTGTATGTGTTACTGTGTGTGTGTCTTATCTCAAACCCTTCCTTCCTTCCTTCTTTCCTTTCTTCCTTCCTTCCTTCCATCTGTCTATCCTTCCTTCCTTTCTTCCTTCCTTTCTTCCTTCCTTCCAACTGTCTATCCTTCCTTCCTTCCTTCCTTTCCTCATCTATCTATACATGTGATCTGAGGCAGGTTGTTTGTTCCCTGGAGAGTTGACAGTTGCAGGTTGTTGGTTATAAACTGACCTCAGAGCAGCAGTGTGGGGGATAATCTGCCCCTAATCTCAGTTAATCTGCCCCCCCTCCCCCCCCCCCCTTCCTCCCCCCCTCCCCTCTCCCCCTCTCTCTACTGCTCAGCCCGGCTCTCTGCAGTCTGTTTCTGAGCTGCTGTGATGAAGGCTGAGGCTGCGGGAGGAGGCTTCCTGGTGCTGCCGTGGCCCGGTGCCGGTGCTGGTGCCGGTTCTGGTGCTGGTGCCTCGGACCCCGAGGTGCAGGAGGTGCTGGAGGGCCGGGGGGGGCTGCTGCTGAAGGCTGGAGCTCTGCTGGGAGTCACTCTGATCTGTAAGATTTTACTTCTGGTTCCTTCCTGTCGTCCTCCCGGGTCAAACTGACCCCGTCTGACCCCATCTGTTTTGACCAGTGTTGGGCACGTTACTTTTAAAAAGTAATTAGTTATAGTTACAGTTACTTCTCCCAAAAAGTAACTGAGTTAGTAACTGAATTACTCCATTATAAAAGTAACTAGTTACCAGGGAAAGTAACTATTGCGTTACTTTAAAAAATAATAATATGTTTTTTTAAAAGTATAAATATGTCTGTGTTTTTGGCCACAAGTTTTGGTTAGAGTTGCTTGTAACGGACACTCTGATACATAATGTACATTTCACATGTATGTTCCTGCCATTTACTTCAAGGAGATTAAAGTAGTGTCTGTACTTCCTGTTTAAAAACACAACCTTTTCCTCCCAACTCGCCATGCTGCAGCTTCTGCTAGTTTGTGTGTGTTAACCAAACATCATCACTGTTGTCCCGCCCCTCCCTTCTTTTGTGGCTGAGAGCAAAGTTGGATGAGAACAGGTTCACTGAGTAGATTAGCTTCAGTTACATTACCCATTACTGAAAAAAGTAAGGCCGTTAGTAACTGGTTTTGACTGTTCCTTCTTTCCATCCTTCCTTCCTTCCTTCCTTCCTTCCTTCCTTCCTTCCTTCCTCCCTCCCTCCTTCTCTTTCTTTCCATCCTCTCTTTCCTTCCTTCCTTCCTTCCTTCCTCCTTCTCTCTTTCTTTCCATCCTCTCTTTCCTTCCTTCCTTCCTTCCCTCCTCCCTCCTTCCTTCCTTCCTTCCTTCCTTCCATCCTTCCTTCCTTCCTTCCTTCCTCCTTCCTTCTCTCTTTCTTTCAATCCTCTCTTTCCTTCCTTCCTTCTTTCCTTCCTTTCTTCCTTTCCTTCCTCCTTTCCTTCTTTCCTCTGTCCTTCTTTCCTTCCTTTCTCCCTTCCTCTTTTCTTCCCTCCCTCCTTCTCTCTTTCGTACCATCCTCTCTTTCCTTCCTTCCTTTCCTTCCTCCCTTCCTTCTTTCCTCTGTCCTTCTTTCCTTCCTTCATTCCTTTCCTTCCTCCTTTCCTTCTTTCCTCTGTCCTTCTTTCCTTCCTTTCTCCCTTCCTCTTTTCCTCCCTCCCTCCTTCCTTCCTTTCCTTCCTTCATTCCTTCCTCCCTCTTGTCCTTCCTTCTTCCCTCCTTCCTTCTTTCCTCTGTCCTTCTTTCCTTCCTTCCTCCTCCCCTCCTTCCTTCTTTCCTCTGTCCTTCTTTCCTTCCTTCCTCCTTCCCTCCTTTCTTCTTTCCCCTGTCCTTCTTTCCTCCCAACTCGCCATGCTGCAGCTTCTGCTAGTTTGTGTGTGTTAACCAATCATCATCACTGTTGTCCCGCCCCTCCCTTCTTTTGTGGCTGAGAGCAAAGTTGGGTTACTGAAAAAAGTAACGCCGTTAGTAACTGGTTTTGACTGTTCCTTCTTTCCCCCCTTCCTTCCTTCCTTCCTTCCTTCCTTCCTTCCTCCCTCCCTTCCTCCCTCCCTTGCTTCCTCCCTCCCTTCCTTCCTTCCTTCCTTCCTTCCTTCCTTCCTCCCTCCCTCCTTCTCTCTTTCTTTCCATCCTCTCTTTCCTTCCTTCCTTCCTTTCCTTCCTCCCTTCCTTCTTTCCTTCCTTCCTTCCTTCCTCCCTCCCTCCCTCCTTCCTTCCTTCCTTCCTTCCTTCCTTCCATCCTTCCTTCCTTCCTTCCTTCCTTCCTTCTTTCCTCTGTCCTTCTTTCCTTCTTTCCTCCCTTCCTTCCTGCTTCATTCCTTCCTTTCCTTCCTCCCTCTCTTCCTTCTTTCCTTTCCTCCCTTCCTTCTCTCTGTTCTTCTCTCCTTCCTTCCTCCTTTCCTTCCTTCTTTCCTCACTTCCTTTTCTCTGTCTTTCCTTCCTCTCTCTTTTCTCCCTTCCTTCTTTCCTCCCTCCATCATCTTTTCTTCCTTCCTTCTGTCCTTCCTTCCTCCCTCCCTTTTTCTTCCCTCCTTCCTTCTTTCCTATGTCCTTCTTTCCTTCCTTCCTCCTCCCCTCCTTCCTTCTTTCCTCTGTCCTTCTTTCCTTCCTTCCTCCTCCCCTCCTTCCTTCTTTCCTCTGTCCTTCTTTCCTTCCTTCCTCCTTCCCTCCTTTCTTCTTTCCCCTGTCCTTCTTTCCTCCCAACTCGCCATGCTGCAGCTTCTGCTAGTTTGTGTGTGTTAACCAATCATCATCACTGTTGTCCCGCCCCTCCCTTCTTTTGTGGCTGAGAGCAAAGTTGGGTTACTGAAAAAAGTAACGCCGTTAGTAACTGGTTTTGACTGTTCCTTCTTTCCCCCCTTCCTTCCTTCCTTCCTTCCTTCCTTCCTTCCTTCCTTCCTTCCTCCCTCCCTTCCTCCCTCCCTTCCTTCCTCCCTCCCTTCCTTCCTTCCTTCCTTCCTTCCTTCCTTCCTTCCTCCCTCCCTCCTTCTCTCTTTCTTTCCATCCTCTTTCCTTCCTTCCTTCCTTTCCTTCCTCCCTTCCTTCCTTCCTTCCTTCCTTCCTTCCTTCCATCCTTCCTTCCTTCCTTCCTTCCTTCCTTCCTTCCTTCCTTCTTTCCTCTGTCCTTCTTTCCTTCTTTCCTCCTCCCTTCCTTCCTGCTTCATTCCTTCCTTTCCTTCCTCCCTCTCTTCCTTCTTTCCTTTCCTCCCTTCCTTCTCTCTGTTCTTCTCTCCTTCCTTCCTCCTTTCCTTCCTTCTTTCCTCACTTCCTTTTCTCTGTCTTTCCTTCCTCTCTCTTTTCTCCCTTCCTTCTTTCCTCCCTCCATCATCTTTTCTTCCTTCCTTCTGTCCTTCCTTCCTCCCTCCCTTTTTCTTCCCTCCTTCCTTCTTTCCTATGTCCTTCTTTCCTTCCTTCCTCCTCCCCTCCTTCCTTCTTTCCTCTGTCCTTCTTTCCTTCCTGCCTCCTCCCCTCCTTCCTTCTTTCCTCTGTCTTTCTTTCCTTCCTTCCTCCTTCCCTCCTTTCTTCTTTCCCCTGTCCTTCTTTCCTCCCAACTCGCCATGCTGCAGCTTCTGCTAGTTTGTGTGTGTTAACCAATCATCATCACTGTTGTCCCGCCCCTCCCTTCTTTTGTGGCTGAGAGCAAAGTTGGGTTACTGAAAAAAGTAACGCCGTTAGTAACTGGTTTTGACTGTTCCTTCTTTCCCCCCTTCCTTCCTTCCTTCCTTCCTTCCTTCCTTCCTTCCTCCCTCCCTTCCTCCCTCCCTTCCTTCCTCCCTCCCTTCCTTCCTTCCTTCCTTCCTTCCTTCCTTCCTTCCTCCCTCCCTCCTTCTCTCTTTCTTTCCATCCTCTTTCCTTCCTTCCTTCCTTTCCTTCCTCCCTTCCTTCCTTCCTTCCTTCCTTCCTTCCTTCCTTCCTTCCATCCTTCCTTCCTTCCTTCCTTCCTTCCTTCTTTCCTCTGTCCTTCTTTCCTTCTTTCCTCCCTTCCTTCCTGCTTCATTCCTTCCTTTCCTTCCTCCCTCTCTTCCTTCTTTCCTTTCCTCCCTTCCTTCTCTCTGTTCTTCTCTCCTTCCTTCCTCCTTTCCTTCCTTCTTTCCTCACTTCCTTTTCTCTGTCTTTCCTTCCTCTCTCTTTTCTCCCTTCCTTCTTTCCTCCCTCCATCATCTTTTCTTCCTTCCTTCTGTCCTTCCTTCCTCCCTCCCTTTTTCTTCCCTCCTTCCTTCTTTCCTATGTCCTTCTTTCCTTCCTTCCTCCTCCCCTCCTTCCTTCTTTCCTCTGTCCTTCTTTCCTTCCTTCCTCCTCCCCTCCTTCCTTCTTTCCTCTGTCCTTCTTTCCTTCCTTCCTCCTTCCCTCCTTTCTTCTTTCCCCTGTCCTTCTTTCCTCCCAACTCGCCATGCTGCAGCTTCTGCTAGTTTGTGTGTGTTAACCAATCATCATCACTGTTGTCCCGCCCCTCCCTTCTTTTGTGGCTGAGAGCAAAGTTGGGTTACTGAAAAAAGTAACGCCGTTAGTAACTGGTTTTGACTGTTCCTTCTTTCCCCCCTTCCTTCCTTCCTTCCTTCCTTCCTTCCTTCCTCCCTCCCTTCCTCCCTCCCTTCCTTCCTCCCTCCCTTCCTTCCTCCCTCCCTTCCTTCCTTCCTTCCTTCCTTCCTTCCTTCCTTCCTCCCTCCCTCCTTCTCTCTTTCTTTCCATCCTCTTTCCTTCCTTCCTTCCTTTCCTTCCTCCCTTCCTTCCTTCCTTCCTTCCTTCCTTCCTTCCTTCCTTCCATCCTTCCTTCCTTCCTTCCTTCCTTCCTTCCTTCTTTCCTCTGTCCTTCTTTCCTTCTTTCCTCCCTTCCTTCCTGCTTCATTCCTTCCTTTCCTTCCTCCCTCTCTTCCTTCTTTCCTTTCCTCCCTTCCTTCTCTCTGTTCTTCTCTCCTTCCTTCCTCCTTTCCTTCCTTCTTTCCTCACTTCCTTTTCTCTGTCTTTCCTTCCTCTCTCTTTTTCTCCCTTCCTTCTTTCCTCCCTCCATCATCTTTTCTTCCTTCCTTCTGTCCTTCCTTCCTCCCTCCCTTTTTCTTCCCTCCTTCCTTCTTTCCTATGTCCTTCTTTCCTTCCTTCCTCCTCCCCTCCTTCCTTCTTTCCTCTGTCCTTCTTTCCTTCCTTCCTCCTCCCCTCCTTCCTTCTTTCCTCTGTCCTTCTTTCCTTCCTTCCTCCTTCCCTCCTTTCTTCTTTCCCCTGTCCTTCTTTCCTCCCAACTCGCCATGCTGCAGCTTCTGCTAGTTTGTGTGTGTTAACCAATCATCATCACTGTTGTCCCGCCCCTCCCTTCTTTTGTGGCTGAGAGCAAAGTTGGGTTACTGAAAAAAGTAACGCCGTTAGTAACTGGTTTTGACTGTTCCTTCTTTCCCCCCTTCCTTCCTTCCTTCCTTCCTTCCTTCCTTCCTTCCTCCCTCCCTTCCTTCCTCCCTCCCTTCCTTCCTTCCTTCCTTCCTTCCTTCCTTCCTTCCTCCCTCCCTCCTTCTCTCTTTCTTTCCATCCTCTTTCCTTCCTTCCTTCCTTTCCTTCCTCCCTTCCTTCCTTCCTTCCTTCCTTCCTTCCTTCCTTCCTTCCATCCTTCCTTCCTTCCTTCCTTCCTTCCTTCTTTCCTCTGTCCTTCTTTCCTTCTTTCCTCCCTTCCTTCCTGCTTCATTCCTTCCTTTCCTTCCTCCCTCTCTTCCTTCTTTCCTTTCCTCCCTTCCTTCTCTCTGTTCTTCTCTCCTTCCTTCCTCCTTTCCTTCCTTCTTTCCTCACTTCCTTTTCTCTGTCTTTCCTTCCTCTCTCTTTTCTCCCTTCCTTCTTTCCTCCCTCCATCATCTTTTCTTCCTTCCTTCTGTCCTTCCTTCCTCCCTCCCTTTTTCTTCCCTCCTTCCTTCTTTCCTATGTCCTTCTTTCCTTCCTTCCTCCTCCCCTCCTTCCTTCTTTCCTCTGTCCTTCTTTCCTTCCTTCCTCCTCCCCTCCTTCCTTCTTTCCTCTGTCCTTCTTTCCTTCCTTCCTCCTTCCCTCCTTTCTTCTTTCCCCTGTCCTTCTTTCCTCCCAACTCGCCATGCTGCAGCTTCTGCTAGTTTGTGTGTGTTAACCAATCATCATCACTGTTGTCCCGCCCCTCCCTTCTTTTGTGGCTGAGAGCAAAGTTGGGTTACTGAAAAAAGTAACGCCGTTAGTAACTGGTTTTGACTGTTCCTTCTTTCCCCCCTTCCTTCCTTCCTTCCTTCCTTCCTTCCTTCCTTCCTTCCTTCCTCCCTCCCTTCCTCCCTCCCTTCCTTCCTCCCTCCCTTCCTTCCTCCCTCCCTTCCTTCCTTCCTTCCTTCCTTCCTTCCTTCCTTCCTCCCTCCCTCCTTCTCTCTTTCTTTCCATCCTCTTTCCTTCCTTCCTTCCTTTCCTTCCTCCCTTCCTTCCTTCCTTCCTTCCTTCCTTCCTTCCTTCCTTCCATCCTTCCTTCCTTCCTTCCTTCCTTCCTTCCTTCTTTCCTCTGTCCTTCTTTCCTTCTTTCCTCCCTTCCTTCCTGCTTCATTCCTTCCTTTCCTTCCTCCCTCTCTTCCTTCTTTCCTTTCCTCCCTTCCTTCTCTCTGTTCTTCTCTCCTTCCTTCCTCCTTTCCTTCCTTCTTTCCTCACTTCCTTTTCTCTGTCTTTCCTTCCTCTCTCTTTTCTCCCTTCCTTCTTTCCTCCCTCCATCATCTTTTCTTCCTTCCTTCTGTCCTTCCTTCCTCCCTCCCTTTTTCTTCCCTCCTTCCTTCTTTCCTATGTCCTTCTTTCCTTCCTTCCTCCTCCCCTCCTTCCTTCTTTCCTCTGTCCTTCTTTCCTTCCTTCCTCCTCCCCTCCTTCCTTCTTTCCTCTGTCCTTCTTTCCTTCCTTCCTCCTTCCCTCCTTTCTTCTTTCCCCTGTCCTTCTTTCCTCCCAACTCGCCATGCTGCAGCTTCTGCTAGTTTGTGTGTGTTAACCAATCATCATCACTGTTGTCCCGCCCCTCCCTTCTTTTGTGGCTGAGAGCAAAGTTGGGTTACTGAAAAAAGTAACGCCGTTAGTAACTGGTTTTGACTGTTCCTTCTTTCCCCCCTTCCTTCCTTCCTTCCTTCCTTCCTTCCTTCCTTCCTTCCTTCCTTCCTCCCTCCCTTCCTCCCTCCCTTCCTTCCTCCCTCCCTTCCTTCCTTCCTTCCTTCCTTCCTTCCTTCCTTCCTTCCTCCCTCCCTCCTTCTCTCTTTCTTTCCATCCTCTTTCCTTCCTTCCTTCCTTTCCTTCCTCCCTTCCTTCCTTCCTTCCTTCCTTCCTTCCTTCCATCCTTCCTTCCTTCCTTCCTTCCTTCCTTCCTTCTTTCCTCTGTCCTTCTTTCCTTCTTTCCTCCCTTCCTTCCTGCTTCATTCCTTCCTTTCCTTCCTCCCTCTCTTCCTACTTTCCTTTCCTCCCTTCCTTCTCTCTGTTCTTCTCTCCTTCCTTCCTCCTTTCCTTCCTTCTTTCCTCACTTCCTTTTCTCTGTCTTTCCTTCCTCTCTCTTTTCTCCCTTCCTTCTTTCCTCCCTCCATCATCTTTTCTTCCTTCCTTCTGTCCTTCCTTCCTCCCTCCCTTTTTCTTCCCTCCTTCCTTCTTTCCTATGTCCTTCTTTCCTTCCTTCCTCCTCCCCTCCTTCCTTCTTTCCTCTGTCCTTCTTTCCTTCCTTCCTCCTCCCCTCCTTCCTTCTTTCCTCTGTCCTTCTTTCCTTCCTTCGTCCTTCCCTCCTTCCTTCTATCCCCTGTCCTGCTTTCCTCTGTCCTTCTTTGCTCAGTCCTTCTTTCCTTCCTTCCTCCTCCCCTCCTTCCTTCTTTCCTCTGTCCTTCTTTCCTTCTTTCCTCCCTTCCTGCTTCATTCCTTCCTTTCCTTCCTCCTTTCCTTCCTTCGTCCTCCCTTCCTTCCTTGACTCGAGGGAGGTAAGGAAAAGAGTAAGGAGGTAGGGAGGTAGGAAAAAGAGGAAGGAAGTAAGGAGAGAAGGAAGGAAGGAAGGAAGGAAGGAAGGAAGGAAGGAAAGGAGGGAGGAAGGAAGCAAGGAAGGATGGAAGGAAATGAGGAACAGTCAAAAAGAGATGGGGTCAGTTTGACCCGGGAGGACGACAGGAGGGTTAATGATGTAAAGATGAAAGAAACTACTGACACACACACACACACACACACACACACACACACAGACACACACACACACACACACACACACACACACACACACACACACACAGAGTTAAAGCTGATTATCAGGATTCAACATTCCTGTTTAAAGACCCAACAATGAAATGTCCTCACAAGTGATGTAAACATGACTGTGTGTGTGTGTGTGTGTGTGTGTGTGTGTGTGTGTGTGTGTGTGTGTGTGTGTGTGTGTGTGTGTGTGTGTGTGTGCAGGTGTGGCGGTGCTGAGGAGGTGGATAGCAGGAGGAGTGTGTCACACCTCGGTGCGTCTGGACGGGAAGACGGTCGTGATCACCGGAGCGAACACCGGCATCGGCAGAGAGACCAGCAAAGACCTGGCACGCAGAGGTATACTCAATTCCTTCCTTCCTTCCTTACTTCCTTTCCTTCCTTCCTTTCCTTCCTTCCTTTCCTTCCTTCCTTGTTTCCTCCCTCCTTTCCTTTCTTCCTTCCTTCCTTCCTTCCTTCCTTCTTTCCTCCCTCCTTTCCTTCCATTATATGCAAATTGACCCCATCTCTTTTGACTGTTCCTCACTTCCTTCCTTCTCTCCTTACTTCCTTCCTCTTTTCCTCCTTTCTTCCTTCCTTCGTTACTTCCTTCCTTCCCTCCCTCTTTTCCTCCCTTCCTTCGTTCCTTCCTCATTTCCTTCTTTCCCCACTTCCTTCCTAACTCTTTTCCTCTTTCCTCCCTTCCTTCTTTCCTTCCTCATTTCCTTCTTTGCTTCCTTCCTTCCTTCTTTCCTTCTTTCCTTCCTTCAATCCTTCTTTCTTTCCTTCCTTCCTTCCTTCCTTCCTCACTTACTTCCTTCTCTCTTTCCTTCCTTCCTTCCTTCCTTCCTTCCTTCCTCCCTTCCTCCCACCGGCATCGGCAGAGAGACCAGCAAAGACCGGGCACGCAGAGGTATACTCACTTCCTTCCTTCTCTCCTTACTTCCTTTCCTTCCTTCCTACCTTCCTTCCTTACTTCCTTACTTCCTTACTTCCTTCCAACCTTCGTTATTTCCTTCCTTCCTCAGAGAGACCAGCAAAGACCTGGCACACAGAGGTATACTCACTTCCTTCCTTCTCTCCTTCCTTCCTTTCCTTCCTTCCTACCTTCCTTCCTTACTTCCTTACTTCCTTCCTTCCTTCCAACCTTCGTTACTTCCTTCCTTCCTCAGAGAGACCAGCAAAGACCTGGCACGCAGAGGTATACTCACTTCTTTCCTTCTCTCCTTACTTCCTTTCCTTCCTTCCTTCCTTCCTTCTCTCCTTCCTTCCTTCCTTCCTTCCTTCCTTCCTCAGAGAGACCAGCAAAGACCTGGCACGCAGAGGTATACTCACTTCCTTCCTTCTCTCCTTACTTCCTTTCCTTCCTTCCTTCTTTCCTCTCTTCTTACTTCCTTCTTTCCTTCCTTCCTCTTTTCCTCCATCTTTCCTTCCTTCTTTCCTCCCTCCTTTCCTTCCTCCCTTCCTTCCTTCTTTCCTTCTTTATTTCCTTCCTTCTTTCCTTCCTTCCTTCCTTCCTTCTTTCCTTCTTTATTTTCTTCCTTCCTTCTTTCCTCCCTCTTTTCCTCTCTTCCTTCCTTCCTTCCTTCCTTCCTTCTTTCCTTCCTCATTTCGTTCCATCCTTCCTCCCTCTTTTCCTCCCTGCCTACATTCCTTCCTCATTTCCTTCTTTCCCCACTTCCTTGAGAAGAAACACAC
Organism: Scomber japonicus; assembly: GCF_027409825.1. Taxonomy (NCBI): domain Eukaryota; kingdom Metazoa; phylum Chordata; class Actinopteri; order Scombriformes; family Scombridae; genus Scomber; species Scomber japonicus. Next base: position 36,503,521 of record NC_070587.1, on the reverse strand, counting down.
ACACACACACACACACACATAGACAGACACACACACACACACACACACTTAGAGCATGATGAGGTCAGAGGTCGCTGTGACGCTCTGTAAACCTCTGAGCTGATTACAGGATTAATACTTCCTGTTACAGTGTGAGTCGAATCAAACGCACCCGTCACCACCCGGGCCCCTGCAACAGTGACTGGTGCGTTTGGTTTGTTGTTGCAGGGGCCTGGGTGGTGACGGGTGCGTTTGGTTTGTTGTTGCAGGGGCCCGGGTGGTGACGGGTGGTGACGGGTGCGTTTGGTTTGTTGTTGCAGGGGCCCGGGTGGTGACGGGTGGTGACAGGTGCGTTTGGTTTGTTGTTGCAGGGGCCCGGGTGGTGATGGGTGCGTTTGGTTTGTTGTTGCAGGGGCCCGGGTGGTGACGGGTGCGTTTGGTTTGTTGTTGCAGGGGCCCGGGTGGTGATGGGTGCGTTTGGTTTGTTGTTGCAGGGGCCCGGGTGGTGACGGGTGCGTTTGGTTTGTTGTTGCAGGGGCCCGGGTGGTGATGGGTGGTGACGGGTGCGTTTGGTTTGTTGTTGCAGGGGCCCGGGTGGTGTCGGGTGGTGACGGGTGCGTTTGGTTTGTTGTTGCAGGGGCCCGGGTGGTGACGGGTGGTGACGGGTGGTGATGGGTGCGTTTGGTTTGTTGTTGCAGGGGCCCGGGTGGTGACGGGTGGTGACTGGTGCGTTTGGTTTGTTGTTGCAGGGGCCCGGGTGGTGATGGGTGCGTTTGGTTTGTTGTTGCAGGGGCCCGGGTGGTGATGGCGTGCAGGGACCTGGCCCGGGCGGAGTTAGCGGCGGAGGAAATTCGTAAGTCGACAGGAAACGGGAACGTGGTGATCCGACATCTGGACCTAGCGTCGCTGCTCTCCGTCTCGACGTTCGCTAAAGAATTCATCGAGAGTGAAGACAGACTGGACATCCTGATCAATAACGCTGGTACCTGTCTGTCTGCTCACCTGTCTGTCTGTCTGTCTGTCTGTCTGTCTGTTCAACTGTCTGTCTGTCTCCTCACTTTACTGTATCTGCTCACCTGTCTGCTCACCTGTCTGTCTCCTCACCTGTCTGTCTGTCTGCTCACCTGTCTGTCTGCTCGTCTGTCTGTCTCCTCAACTGTCTGTCTCCTCACCTGTCTGTCTGCTCGTCTGTCTGTCTGCTCACCTGTCTGTCTCCTCACTTGTCTGTATCTGCTCACCTGTCTGTCTCCACACCTGTCTGTCTCCACACCTGTCTGTCTGCTCACCTGTCTGTCTGTCTGCTCACCTGTCTGTCTCCTCACTTTACTGTATCTGCTCACCTGTCTGTCTCCTCACCTGTCTGTCTGTCTGTCTCCTCAACTGTCTGTCTCCTCACCTGTCTGTCTGCTCGTCTGTCTGTCTGCTCACCTGTCTCTCTCTCTACCTGTCTCTCTCTCCACCTGTCTCTCTCTCTCTCTACCTGTCTCTCTCTCCACCTGTCTCTCTCTCTACCTGTATCTCTCTCCACCTGTCTCTCTCTCCACCTGTCTCTCTCTCCCCACCTGTCTCTCTCTCTCTCCACCTGTCTGCCTGCTCACCTGTCTCTCTCTCTCTCTCTCCTCTCTCTCCACTTGTCTCTCTCTCTCCACCTGTCTCTCTCTCTCTCCCCCTGTCTCTCTCTCCACCTGTCTCTCTCTCCACCTGTCTCTCTCTCCACCTGTCTCTCTCTCTCTCCACCTGTCTCTCTCTCTCTCCACCTGTCTCTCTCTCTCTCCCCCTGTCTCTCTCTCCACCTGTCTCTCTCTCCACCTGTCTCTCTCTCTCTCAGGGGTGATGATGTGTCCTAAGTGGTTGACTGAAGATGGTTTTGAGACTCAGCTGGCTGTCAATCATCTGGGTCACTTCCTGTTGACCAATCTGCTGGTGCCCAAACTGAAGAGCTCCGCCCCCAGCCGTGTGGTCACGGTGTCGTCCATCGCCCACCGCGGAGGTACGACCCCTGACCCTTGACCTCTGACCCCTGACCCCTGACCTCTGACACCTGACACCTAACCTCTGACCCCTGACATCTGACCCCTGACCTCTGACCCCTGTGTGCCCTGACCCCTAACCTCTAACCTCTGACCCCTGTGAGCCCTGACCCCTAATCTCTAACCTCTGACCCCTGTGAGCCCTGACCCCTAATCTCTAACCTCTAACCTCTGTGAGCCCTGACCCCTAACCTCTAACCTCTGACCCCTGTGAGCCCTGACCCCTAACCTCTGACCTCTGACCTTTCTGCAGGTCGGATCGACTTTGACGACCTCTTCTTCGACAAGCGTCCGTATTCTTCTCTGCAGAGCTACAGACAGAGCAAGCTGGCTAATGTCCTGTTCTCCAGGGAGCTGGCACGCCGTCTCCATGGTAACACACACACAGTAACACACACACACACACACACACACACAGTAACACACACACACAGACACACACAGTAACACACACACACACACACGCACACACACACAAAGTAACACAGTAACACACACACACACAATAACACAGTAACACACACAGTAACACAGTAACACACACACACACAGTAACACAGTAACACACACACACACACACACACAGTAACACACACACACACACACACACACACACACACACACACACACACACACACAGTAACACAGTAACACACACAGTAACACACACACACAGTAACATACACACACACACACAGTAACACACTCACACACACACACACACACACACACACACACACACACACACACACACACACACACTAACACAAACAGTAACACACACACAGTAACACACACACAGTAACACACACTCACCCCCCGCAGGCTCAGGCGTGTCCTCCTTCTGTCTCCACCCGGGTGTGATCCGGACGGAGTTGGGTCGTCATGTGACCGGCTGGTTCCCGCTGCTCGGAGCGCTGCTCAGCCTCCCCTCCGTCATGCTCATGAAGACCCCCACCCAAGGGTGCCAGACCACGCTGCACTGCGCCCTCACACCTGGGCTGGACGGCCAGTCAGGACGCTACTTCAGGTGTGTGTTACTGTGTGTGTGTGTGTGTGTGTTTGTTTGTTTTTCTATCCTGGTGGGGACCGACTCCTGGTTTCCATGGGAACGAGCATTGGAATCAATAGCAAACAGCCTCCTGATAGGCCCGGTCCCCACAAGGTTGGTTTTCCTGACTGTGTGTGTTACTGTGTGTGTGTGTGTGTGTGTGTGTGTGTGTGTTACTGTGTGTGTGTGTGTGTTACTGTGTGTTACTATCTGTGTGTGGGTGTGTGTTACTGTGTGTGTGTGGGTGTGTGTGTGTGTTACTGTGTGTGTGTGTTACTGTGTGTGTGTGTGTGTTACTGTGTGTTACTATGTGTGTGTGTGTGTGTGTGAGTGTGTGTTACTGTGTGTGTGAGAGAGTGTGTGTTACTGTGTGTGTGTGAGAGTGTGTATTACTGTGTGTGTGTGAGAGTGTGTGTTTCTGTGTGTGTGTGTGTTTTACTGTGTGTGTGTGTTACACACGGTACTGCAGTGTGGGGACCTTTTCCTGACCAAGTGTGTATATTAGCATATTAGCTTAGCGATTAGCCCCCTGGTTTTCAATCCAACATTTGTTCAAATACTGAATATGAATTGTACTGTAGCTAACAGTGATGTGAACTGTATGCTAATAGCCGTTAGCATTACGGGTCCCAACGAGGGGGGGGGCAACATTCAGGTTTCAGGTTTATGTGAGTTTCCCAGTCAGGGTCCCTACCAGGTAGTAAAACAGGAATGTGTGTGTGTGTGTGGTTCAGAACTGAAAAAGAATGAATGAAAAACGGCAGATATTAAAGCTGATACCTGATTGGCTGTTTTCTCAGTGACTGCGAGGAGAAGGAAGTGGCTCCGGAGGGGCGGGACGACGCAGTGGCGAGGAAGCTGTGGGAGGAGAGCGCACGATTGGTCGGATTAAAGGACACGTGTTGACCTCTGACCTCAGCCCTGATGGAGACAGGAAGTGACAGAGCGAGAGGCTGTATGTCAGTCGGTTCGTTAGTTTAAATAATTTAATGAATAATTATCGGATCGAAACTCGTCACTTTAAAATAAACTGTGAATAAACTCGTGTTGCTGTTTAGAGGAGCCTGATTGGTCGACACGCAGTGATGTCACAGATGTGTTCAAAGTTTAAATAAAGTTTCAGATTTCAAGTTTTTTTTGGTTTCCAGATTCAGTTTCTATCAAAAACGTGTTCCCTTCATGTTCCCTTAATGTTCCCTCCATGTTCCCTTCATGTTCCCTTCAAGTTCCCTCCATGTTCCCTCCAAGTTACCTCCATGTTCCCTCAATGTTCCCTTCATGTTCTCTTAATGTTCCCTCCATGTTCCCTCCATGTTCCCTTCAAGTTCCCTTCATGTTCCCTTCATGTTCCCTTTAAGTTCTCTTCATGTTCCCTCCTAGTTCCCTTCATGTTCCCTCCATGTTCCCTTCATGTTCCCTTCAAGTTCACTCCATGTTCCCTCCAAGTTACCTCCATGTTCCCTCAATGTTCCCTTCATGTTCTCTTAATGTTCCCTCCATGTTCCCTCCATGTTCCCTTCATGTTCCCTCCATGTTCCCTTCATGTTCCCTCCATGTTCCCTCCAAGTTACCTCCATGTTCCCTCAATGTTCCCTTCATGTTCCCTCCATGTTCCCTCCATGTTCCCTTCATGTTCCCTCCATGTTCCCTTCATGTTCCCTCCATGTTCCCTTCATGTTCCCTCCATGTTCCCTTCATCTTCCCTCCATGTTCCCTCCATGTTCCCTCCATGTTCCCTTCATCTTCCCTCCATGTTCCCTTCATCTTCCCTTCAAGTTCCCTTCAAGTTCCCTTCATGTTCCCTCCATGTTCCCTTCATGTTCCCTCCATGTTCCCTGCATGTTCCCTTCAAGTTCCCTGCATGTTCCCTCTATGTTCCCTCCATGTTCCCTTCATGTTCCCTTCAAGTTCCCTTCAAGTTCCCTTCATGTTCCCTCCATGTTCCCTTCATCTTCCCTCCATGTTCCCTTCAAGTTCCCTTCGTGTTCCCTTAATGTTCCCTCCATGTTCCCTCCATGTTCCCTTCATCTTCCCTCCATGTTCCCTCCATGTTCCCTCCATGTTCCCTTCATCTTCCCTCCATGTTCCCTCCATCTTCCCTTCAAGTTCCCTTTATATTCCCTTCAAGTTCCCTTCATGTTCCCTACATGTTCCCTTCATCTTCCCTCCATGTTCCCTTCAAGTTCCCTTCGTGTTCCCTTAATGTTCCCTCCATGTTCCCTCCATGTTCCCTTCAAGTTCCCTGGGGGAAGTTTTATAGTGTGTGTGTGTGTGTGTGTTTTATAGTGTGTGTGTGTGTGTGTGTGTGTGTGTGTGTGTTTTATAGTGTGTGTGTGTGTGTGTGTGTTTTATAGTGTGTGTGTGTGTGTTTTATAGTGTGTGTGTGTGTGTGTGTGTGTGTGTGTGTGTTTTATAGTGTGTGTGTTATAGTGTGTGTGTGTGTGTGTGTGTGTGTGTGTGTGTGTTTTATAGTGTGTGTGTGTGTGTGTGTGTTTTATAGTGTGTGTGTGTGTGTTTTATAGTGTGTGTGTGTGTGTGTGTGTGTGTGTGTGTGTGTGTGTTTTATAGTGTGTGTGTTATAGTGTGTGTGTAGATAATCTCTGACCCACTTTGCTGACCTCTTCTTGGTGAAACTGATTCCAGATCAGATCAAACAGCAAACATCCAGATTACACTGATCCAGACCCCCCCCCCAATCACCCTCACCCCCCCCCCCCCCCATCACCACAGACCCCCCCCCAATAACCCTCACCCCCCCCACCGCCCCCCCATCACCACAGACCCCCCCCCCCATCACCCCAGCAGGTTAGCCGTTTAACATCAGTTACCATGGTGATTTACTCTGGAACAGGTTAGCTTGTTCATCACAGACCGCCCCCCCCCCCATCACCCCCCCTCACCACAGACCCCCCCATCACCCTTCCATCACCACTGACCGCCCCCCCCCCCCCCATCACCCCCCCTCACCACAGCCTGCCCCATCACCCCTCCATCGCCCCCCCCCCCCCCCCCCCCCCCCACTCAGGGAATCACACAACAGTACTGGATACACCCCATAATACTACACACAACACACACACACACACACATACACACACAGAGGTGAGACACACACACATACACACACACACACACATACACACACACAGAGGTGAGACACACACACACACACACACACACACACAGAGGTGAGACACACACACACACACACACACACACACACACACACACAATTCTGTGCATGTCCACTTCATGGCCGGTAGGGGGCGCAGCGGTTCTGCCGAGGAGCCGCTGAGCCAGCGGGGAGTCGCGTGGGTGGGGGGGGGGGCTATGTGGTGGAGGAGGAGGAGATGAGATGGAGGGGGGGGAGGAGGGGGAGTAACCGGACACCGGCTCACGCGCAGAGTCAGACCGAGCAGCAGACACTGAGGAGCGGGGAGCTTGAGGCGGAGGCTCCGGTCCTCTCTGCGGGACTTTCACAGCTTTCTATCCGCCGGGCGGCAGCTGTTTTCCGGGGAGTGAACGGAGCAAGCATCGGTCCTCCAGCTCCAGCCAACATGAAGAAGAGCAGCTCTGACACACGGGTGAGTTTTACCGGCTGCTGTCCCGGGCCGCTGACGCTGAAACGGTAAACCGGAGCGCGAGGAACAAAAGCCCAAAAGCCCAAATTACTCTCAGACTTTTATTCTGAAGGGGCAACAGTCTGCGTCCGTTTTTTTTCAAAATAACGGCGTTTTGGTTAAATATTAAATAAATAAAAATTAATTAAAACTTTAATAGACTCTCTCTCTCTCTCTCTCTCTCTCTCTCTCTCTCTCTCTCTCTCTCTGTCAGACACACACGCACGCACACGCACTGACCACATCTGCTTTTAACTTCCTGTCTGACAGTTTGGTCATCTCTGTCTCTCTCTTCCTCTTTTCTTTCAGCAGCAGCTTCATCACTAGTTTCATTAACAGTGTTCTTGTGTTCTTGTGTTCTTGTGTTCTAGTGTTCTTGTGTTCTTGTGTTCTAGTGTTCTTGTGTTCTAGTGACACTGGAGCCTGTAAAGCACATTTGAATCAGGATTTGAATGTTAAAGCTTCTTTCATTCATTCCTTCCTTCCTCCCTTTCTTCCCTCCTTCCTTTTGCCTGTCTTCAGAGGCGGACAGAGTACACAGCTTCCTTACTTGAGTAACAGTACAGATACCCCTTGCTAAATTTTACTCAAGTACAAGTAAAAGTACTACGGTCAGATGTCTACTTAAGTAAAAGTACTACGGTCAGATGTCTACTCAAGTAAAAGTACTACGGTCAGATGTCTACTGAAGTAAAAGTACTACGGTCAGATGTCTACTTGAGTAAAAGTACTACGGTCAGATGTCTACTTAAGTAAAAGTACTACGGTCAGATGTCTACTCAAGTAAAAGTACTACGGTCAGATGTCTACTGAAGTAAAAGTACTACGGTCAGATGTCTACTTGAGTAAAAGTACTACGGTCAGATGTCTACTGAAGTAAAAGTACTACGGTCAGATGTCTACTTGAGTAAAAGTACTACGGTCAGATGTCTACTGAAGTAAAAGTACTACGGTCAGATGTCTACTTGAGTAAAAGTACTACGGTCAGATGTCTACTTAAGTAAAAGTACTACGGTCAGATGTCTACTTGAGTAAAAGTACTACGGTCAGATGTCTACTGAAGTAAAAGTACTACGGTCAGATGTCTACTTAAGTAAAAGTACTACGGTCAGATGTCTACTTGAGTAAAAGTACTACGGTCAGATGTCTACTGAAGTAAAAGTACTACGGTCAGATGTCTACTTAAGTAAAAGTACTACGGTCAGATGTCTACTGAAGTAAAAGTACTACGGTCAGATGTCTACTTGAGTAAAAGTACTACGGTCAGATGTCTACTTGAGTAAAAGTACTACGGTCAGATGTCTACTTAAGTAAAAGTAAAAGTACTACGGTCAGATGTCTACTTAAGTAAAAGTAAAAGTACTACAACTGTTAAATTGTTAAATAATTTAATTAACAGTATTTATTTAAAATAAAGCGATTGCATGCAACCCCTCCCGCGGCTACTCTGACGCTGCTCATTTAGCGCACATCGTACCATGCCAAACCACGTTTGCCCCCTAAAGTCCAGATTATTTGGCTACACACATAGACACACACACTCACACACACACACACACACACACACACACACACACACACACACATAGACACACACACACACACATACATAGACACACACACACAGACGTGCACACACACACACACACACACACACACACACACACACATAGACACACATAGAGACACACACACACACACACACACACACAGACGCGCACACACACACACACACACACACACACACACACACACACACTGTCACTTAAACTTCATTTTATTTTATTAAATTATTTCATGTCACTTTTTACCTTGAGCTCACCTGTCCTCACCTGCTCTGACAGCTTCCTGTTTCCTGTTTCAGGGTCCGCAGGACTCGGCGCCGCAGCAGCCCGATAAAGCCGGCTGGATCCGGAAGTTCTGCAGGAAGGGGGTCTTCAGAGAGATCTGGAAGAACCGCTTCCTGGTTCTCAGAGGAGAACAGCTGTTCATCAGTGAGAAGGAGGTGAGTCCTTCCTTCCTTCCTTCCTTCCTCCTTCCTACCTTCCCTTCTTCCTTCCTTCCATCTGTCCTTCCTTCCTTCCCTTTTTCCTTTCTCCCTCACTCCCTCCTACCTTCCATCCTTCTGTCCTTTCTTCCTCCCTTTCTTCCTTCTGTCCTTCCTCCCTTTCTTCCCTCCTTACTTTTGCCTGTCTTTCCTTCCTTCCCTTCTTCCTTCCTTCCTTCCCTCCTTCCTTCTTTCCTTCCTTCCTTCTTACCTTTCCCTTCTGTCCTTCCTACTTTTCTTCCTTCTGTCCTTCCTTCCTTCCTTCCATCTGTCCTTCCTCCCTTTCTTTCCTCCTTCTTTTTGCCTGTCTTTCCTTCCTTCCCTTCTTATTTCCTTCCTTCCCTCCTTCCTTCTTTCCTTCCTTCCTTCTTACCTTTCTTCCTTCTGTCCTTCCTACTTTTCTTCCTTCTGTCCTTCCTTCCTTCCTTCCATCTGTCCTTCCTCCCTTTCTTTCCTCCTTCTTTTTGCCTGTCTTTCCTTCCTTCCCTTCTTATTTCCTTCCTTCCTTCCTTCCTTCCTTCCTTCCTGTCTTATTTTCCTTCCTTCCTTCTTTCCTTCCTTCCTTCCTTCTTTCCTTTCTTCCTTCCTTCCTTCCTGTCTTATTTTCCTTCAGCAGAACATGGGAGAACCTTTGGGTTCTGTGTGTTTTGGTTCTAACTGCAAACAGAAAGTTTCTCTTCCACTTTCTAAAGTGACGTTCTGCAGGAGTCGAGTTTCAGTCTCCACACAGAGAGCTCCGGTTTCACTGCTGCACCTCCCAGAGTGGAACGTCCTCATAGAACCGCCCGCTCACACACAGAACGTCCTCATAGAACCGCCGTCTCACACACAGAACGTCCTCATAGAACCGCTGTCTCACACACAGAACGTCCTCATAGAACCGCCGTCTCACACACAGAACGTCCTCATAGAACCGCCGTCTCACACACAGAACGTCCTCATAGAACCGCCGTCTCACACACAGAACGTCCTCATAGAACCGCCGTCTCACACACAGAACGTCCTCATAGAACCGCCGTCTCACACACAGAACGTCCTCATAGAACCGCCGTCTCACACACAGAACGTCCTCATAGAACCGCCGTCTCACACACAGAACGTCCTCATAGAACCGCCGTCTCACACACAGAACGTCCTCATAGAACCGCCGTCTCACACACAGAACGTCCTCATAGAACCGCCGTCTCACACACAGAACGTCCTCATAGAACCGCCGTCTCACACACAGAACGTCCTCATAGAACCGCCGTCTCACACACAGAACGTCCTCATAGAACCGCCGTCTCACACACAGAATGTCCTCATAGAAGCGCCGTCTCACACACAGAACGTCTTCATAGAACCGCTGTCTCACACACAGAACGTCCTCATAGAACCGCCGTCTCACACACAGAACGTCCTCATAGAACCGCCGTCTCACACACAGAACGTCTTCATAGACCCGCCGTCTCACACACAGAACGTCCTCATAGAACCGCCGTCTCACACACAGAACGTCTTCATAGAACCGCCGTCTCACACACAGAACGTCCTCATAGAACCGCCGTCTCACACACAGAACGTCCTCATAGAACCGCCGTCTCACATACAGAACGTCCTCATAGAACCGCCGTCTCACACACAGAACGTCCTCATAGAACCGCCGTCTCACACACAGAACGTCCTCATAGAACCGCCGTCTCACACACAGAACGTCCTCATAGAACCGCCGTCTCACACACAGAATGTCCTCATAGAAGCGCCGTCTCACACACAGAACGTCTTCATAGAACCGCTGTCTCACACACAGAACGTCCTCATAGAACCGCCGTCTCACACACAGAACGTCCTCATAGAACCGCCGTCTCACACACAGAACGTCTTCATAGACCCGCCGTCTCACACACAGAACGTCCTCATAGAACCGCCGTCTCACACACAGAACGTCTTCATAGAACCGCCGTCTCACACACAGAACGTCCTCATAGAACCGCCGTCTCACACACAGAACGTCCTCATAGAACCGCCGTCTCACACACAGAACGTCTTCATAGAACCGCCGTCTCGCACACAGAACGTCTTCATAGAACCGCTGTCTCACACACAGAACCTCTAGAAC
>NC_070587.1:36477696-36482696 GCF_027409825.1 Scomber japonicus | reverse complement strand
AGAACTGGAACCAGAACTGGAACTGAACTGGAACTGAACTGGAACTGAACTGGAACCAGAAGTGGAACTAGAACTGGAACCAGAACTGGAACTGAACTGGAACTGAACTGGAACCAGAACTGGAACTAGAACTGGAACCAGAACTGGAACTAGAACTGGAACCAGAACTGGAACCAGAACTGGAACCAGAACTGGAATTAGAACTGGAACCAGAACTGGAACTAGAACTGGAACCAGAACTGGAACTGGAACTGGAACTAGAACTGGAATTAGAACTGGAACTGGAACCAACATGTGAGACGACTGAATGTTTGTTTGCTGTGTGTTTTATGTTGCTCAGAGGAACATTTGGTACTTTAGAGGAAATGAAACGTGCCAAGAGGAAGTTCAGAGGTCAGAGGTCAGAGTTCAGAGGTCAGAGGTCAGAGTTCAGAGGCATGGAGGAAAACACAAGAGAAGAAGAAGAAGAATGAAACAGGAAGTGATCAACAAACTAAAGGAAGCATTTAACAGTCTGAAGGTCTTTGCACAGCCACGAGGTAGAGCTTCCTGTGCCCATGTGTAGAGGCTACAGGCGACCACGGTTCCAATCCCACACTGAGTGGTCTTATCCTGCATCTCATTGCCCCCCCTCTCTGCCTCCTGCTTCCTGTTTCCTGTCTATCTCTACTAACCTGAACAATAAAAGCCCCAAAAATATACTTAAAAAAATAATAATATCAGCTGTGATCAATCAGCTGTGATGTAATCAATCAGCTGTGATGTAATCAATCAGCTGTGATGTAATCAATCAGCTGTGATCAATCAGCTGTGATCAATCAGCTGTGATGTAATCAATCAGCTGTGATCAATCAGCTGTGATCAATCAGCTGTGATGTAATCAATCAGCTGTGATGTAATCAATCAGCTGTGATCAATCAGCTGTGATCAATCAGCTGTGATGTAATCAATCAGCTGTGATGTAATCAATCAGCTGTGATCAATCAGCTGTGATGTAATCAATCAGCTGTGATGTAATCAATCAGCTGTGATGTAATCAATCAGCTGTGATCAATCAGCTGTGATGTAATCAATCAGCTGTGATCAATCAGCTGTGATGTAATCAATCAGCTGTGATGTAATCAATCAGCTGTGATGTAATCAATCAGCTGTGATCAATCAGCTGTGATGTAATCAATCAGCTGTGATCAATCAGCTGTGATGTAATCAATCAGCTGTGATGTAATCAATCAGCTGTGATGTAATCAATCAGCTGTGATCAATCAGCTGTGATGTAATCAATCAGCTGTGATCAATCAGCTGTGATGTAATCAATCAGCTGTGATATAATCAATCAGGTGTGATCAATCAGCTGTGATGTAATCAATCAGCTGTGATCAATCAGCTGTGATGTAATCAATCAGCTGTGATGTAATCAATCAGCTGTGATCAATCAGCTGTGATCAATCAGCTGTGATGTGATCAATCAGCTGTGATGTGGTCAATCAGCTGTGATGTAATCAATCAGCTGTGATCAATCAGCTGTGATGTAATCAATCAGCTGTGATCAATCAGCTGTGATGTGGTCAATCAGCTGTGATGTAATCAATCAGCTGTGATCAATCAGCTGTGATGTAATCAATCAGCTGTGGTCAATCAGCTGTGATGTAATCAATCAGCTGTGATGTAATCAATCAGCTGTGATCAATCAGCTGTGATGTAATCAATCAGCTGTGGTCAATCAGCTGTGATGTAATCAATCAGCTGTGATGTAATCAATCAGCTGTGATCAATCAGCTGTGATGTAATCAATCAGCTGTGGTCAATCAGCTGTGATGTAATCAATCAGCTGTGATGTAATCAATCAGCTGTGATCAATCAGCTGTGATGTGATCAATCAGCTGTGATGTAATCAATCAGCTGTGATATAATCAATCAGGTGTGATCAATCAGCTGTGATGTGATCAATCAGCTGTGATGTAATCAATCAGCTGTGATCAATCAGCTGTGATGTAATCAATCAGCTGTGATGTAATCAATTTATTAAATCGCTTCCTGTTTAAACAGTTTGTTGTGCAGAGACCTTCAGTTTAAAGACTTTTACTTTGATAGGGTCTGAATCGTTTCCTCTCTGCTGCGACGAACGAGACCTTCGGTTTAAAGACTTTTACTTTGATAGGGTCTCTTAGCTGTCTGATGTCACCCTTTTCTTCTTCTTTGGTGTAAATGTGAACGTTGTAAACTTCTCAGGTTTAAATTAGCTGATTATAAAAATAATAAAATAATAAAATAAAATAAATTATTCAGATTTTTAACTTTTCTATAGAAGATAGATTGTTTATTTTCACTCTGAATAAAACATGAAATAACTTTAATGGTTGTGTAAAGTGTCCTTCCTCCCTCCCTCCTACCTCCCTTCCTTCCTTCCTTCTTTCCTCCTTCTGTGTTACTGTGTGTGTTACTGAGTGTGTGTGTATGACTGTGTAACTGTATTAATGTGTGTGTTACTGTGTGTATGTGTGTGTTACTGAGTGTGTATGACTGTGTAACTGTATTAATGTGTGTGTGTTACTGTGTGTATGTGTGTGTTACTGAGTGTGTGTAACTGTATTAATGTGTGTTACTGTGTGTGTGTGTGTGTTACTGAGTGTGTATGACTGTGTGTAACTGTATTAATGTGTGTGTGTTACTGTGTGTATGTGTGTGTTACTGAGTGTGTGTAACTGTATTAATGTGTGTTACTGTGTGTATGTGTTACTGAGTGTGTATGACTGTGTAACTGTATGACTGTGTGTGTGTGTGTAACTGTGTGTGTGTCTGAGTGTGTGTGTTACTGTATGTGTATGACTGTGTGTGTGTGTGTGTATTACTGTGTGTATTACTGTGTGTGTGTGTTACTCTGTGTGTGTGTGTGTGTGTGTATGTGTGTATTACTGTGTGTGTGTGTATGTGTGTATTACTGTGTGTGTGTGTGTAACTGTGTGTTACTGTGTGTGTGTGTTACTGTGTGTGTAAGATGAATTCTCTTGAAACAGGAAGTCAGATTTCAGTTGATTTTATTCAAAAAACACTCGATGACATCATCAGAAGACGGTGACATCATCAGAAGACGATGACATCATCAGAAGACAGGAATAAAAAAATAACATTAAAATTAAAATGAGAAAAAAAAAAAAGACGACGATAAAAACTACAGAAACTTTATTTACAGATCAGAGCCGCAGACACACACACACACACAGAGACACACACACACAGACAGAGTCACACTCACACACACAGACAGAGACACACTCACACACACACACAGAGAGACACACACACACACACACACACACACACACACACACACAGAGACACACTCACACACACACACAGTAACACAGACACACACACACACACACACACTCACACAAACACACACACTCACTCACACAGAGAGACACACACACACACACACTCACACAGAGAGACACACACACACACACACTAACACACACACACTAACACACACACACACTCACACAGTAACACACACACACACACATATAATGATCAAACATCGGTATTGATCAGGTGGTCATGTGATCATGTCTCTCTGCGGCTCCGAGGGGTCAAAGGTCACAGGAAGGGGGGGCGGGGGGGGGTCAGTGTGTGAAGGTTCAACTACTCGTCATCTTCATCTCCATCATCACCTTCATCATCTGCATCTCTCTTCCTCTTCTCCCCCCGAACACCATCCTCATCTGAGAGAGAGAGAGAGAGAGAGAGAGAGAGAGAGAGAGAGAGAGAGAGAGAGAGAGAGAGAGAGAGAGAGAGAGAGAGAGAGAGAGAGAGAGAGAGAGAGAGAGAGAGAGAGAGAGAGAGAGAGAGAGAGGTAGAGAGAGAGGTAGAGAGGTAGAGAGGGAGAGAGAGAGAGAGACAGAGAGAGAGAGAGAGAGAGACAGAGAGAGAGAGAGAGACACAGAGAGACACAGAGAGAGAGGGAGAGAGAGAGAGAGAGAGAGAGAGAGAGAGAGAGAGAGAGAGAGAGGTAGAGGTAGAGGTAGAGGTAGAGGTAGAGAGAGAGAGAGAGAGAGAGAGAGAGAGAGAGAGAGAGAGAGAGGTAGAGAGGGAGAGAGAGACAGAGAGAGGTAGAGAGAGAGAGAGAGAGGTAGAGAGAGAGAGAGAGAGAGGTAGAGGTAGAGGTAGAGGTAGAGGTAGAGGTAGAGGTAGAGGTAGAGAGAGAGAGAGAGAGAGAGAGAGAGAGAGAGAGAGAGAGAGAGAGAGAGAGAGAGAGAGAGGTAGAGGTAGAGGTAGAGGTAGAGGTAGAGGTAGAGAGAGAGAGAGAGAGAGAGAGAGAGAGAGATCATGTAACGTTATATATATTAGAGCAGTGGAAAGCATCGCGTTGCCAAGCAACGAAGAGCATCAGCTGGTGGAGCTGTCATGTGACCGCACGATGAAAAAGGGAGTAGGAGGTAGGGGGTAGGGAGTAGGAGGTAGGGAGTAGGAGGTAGGAGGTAGGAGGTAGGGAGTAGGAGGTAGGGGGTAGAGGCCCGCATAAGGTTAATTGGAAATTACAAAATAAATGTATTTTCTCATTTTACCTCATGCATGGACTAAGGCTGCATTGCTTTCATTTTGAAGTTGTTTTTTACGTACACAATGACGCAATACGTATAGCAACCTTTCTTATATACAGTCTATGTTAGCAACAGGTTCCCGCGGTTGAGATTGTAGCCCCCAGAAATGTCCGCTCATACAAAAAAAAAGAAAGATAGATGCCGAATGTAGGATTTTCAACAAAAATTGGACTGCTAAGTATTTTTTTACTGAAGTCGGAGGTAAAGCCGTGTGTGTGGGAGGAGATTGCCGCGTTCAAGGATTACAATTTGACACTCGGAAAAATACAAGAACTTGTCTGATGCTGAGAGGGCACGGACATCCGAAGGCTTTTTTACTAAGCTTCATACATCCAGGGATGCAGCAACCAGGACCAGCTTTGTGATATCCCACAAAATAGCTAAAAACAGTAAGCC
>NC_070587.1:36452696-36470196 GCF_027409825.1 Scomber japonicus | reverse complement strand
CTTTCTGAAGATTTTGTGCACTGTGAATTTTTTTTTTTTTTTAATCCGATTAATCGAAAAAATAATCGACAGATTAATCGATTATTAAAATAATCGTTAGTTGCAGCCCTAATGTGTGTATATATATGTGTGTGTGTGTGTCTCTCTCTCTGTGTGTGTGTCTGTCTCTCTGTGTGTGTGTGTGTGTGTCTCTCTGTGTGTGTGTGTGTCTGTCTCTCTGTGTGTGTGTGTGTCTGTCTCTCTGTGTGTGTGTGTGTCTGTCTCTCTGTGTGTGTGTGTGTGTCTCTCTCTCTGTGTGTGTGTCTGTCTCTCTGTGTGTGTGTGTGTGTCTCTCTGTGTGTGTGTGTGTGTCTCTGTGTGTGTGTGTGTGTGTGTGTGTCTCTCTGTGTGTGTGTGTGTCTGTCTCTCTGTGTGTGTGTGTGTGTGTCTGTCTCTCTGTGTGTGTGTGTGTGTGTCTCTCTGTGTGTGTGTGTGTCTGTCTCTCTGTGTGTGTGTGTGTCTGTCTCTCTCTGTGTGTGTGTGTGTGTGTGTGTGTGTTACCGTTGTCGGCCTCTGAGTCGGGCACCTCGTTGTCTTCCTGGTCGTATCCGTCCAGGAAGGTGAGCTGAGGAAGCAGCTCAAACACACCGTCTCTGTACTCGTCCAGCGCCGACACCTCACAGCTGTACAGGTCCAGACTGCTCAGGTTCTTCAGGTTCTTCTGCAGAACCACAAGAGAACAAGAGAACCGGTCTGAGGGTCTAGTGTTCAGGCTCATTCACTTTCAGCCACTAAGGCCGGACTATTAAAAAGATGGAAGGAAAGAAGGAAGGAAGAAAGGAAGGAAGGACCTCCTTCTCCCACACTCCTTCCTTTCCTTCCTTCTTCCTCCCTCCTTTCCTTCCTTCTTCCTCCATCCTTTCCTTCCATCCTTCCTCCCTCCTTTCCTTCCATCCTTCCTCCCTCCTTCCTTCTTCCTCCCTCCTTTCCTTCCATCCTTCCTCCCTCCTTTCCTTCCTTCTTCCTCCCTCCTCCCTTCCTTCTTTCCTCCCTCCCTCCTTCCTTCCTCCCTCCCTCCTTTTCTTCCTTCCTCCCTCCTTTTCTTCCTTCCTCCCTCCCTCCTTTTCTTCCTTCTTGTCTTTCTTTCCTCTGTTCTTCTTTCCTACCTTCCTCCCTCCCTCCCTCCTTCCTTCCTCTCTCCTTTCTTCCTCCCTCCCTCCCTCCTTTTCTTCCTTCCTTCTTTCCTCCTTCCCTCCTTGTCTTTCTTTCCTCTGTTCTTCTTTCCTACCTTCCTTCCTCCCTCCTTCCTTCTCTCTTTCTTTCCTACCTTCCTTTTCTTCCTTATTCCTTCCTCCCTCCCTCCCTCCTTTTCTTCCTTATTCCTTCCTCCCTCCTTCCTTGTCTCTTCCTTCCTTCTTCCCTCCTTTCCTTCCTTCTTCTTTCCTTTCCTCCCTCCTTCCCTTCCTCCCTCCTTTCTTCCTTCCTCCTTCCCTCCTTGTCTTTCTTTCCTCTGTTCTTCTTTCCTACCTTCCTTCCTCCTTCCTTCCTTCTCTCTTTCTTTCCTACCTTCCTTTTCTTCCTTATTCCTTCCTCCCTCCCTCCCTCCTTTTCTTCCTTATTCCTTCCTCCCTCCTTCCTTCTTCCCTCCTTTCCTTCCTTCTTCTTTCCTTTCCTTTCCTCCCTCCTTCCCTTCCTCCCTCCCTCCTTCCTTCCTCCTTCCCTCCTTGTCTTTCTTTCCTCTGTTCTTCTTTCCTACCTTCCTTCCTCCTTCCTTCCTTCTCTCTTTCTTTCCTACCTTCCTTTTCTTCCTTATTCCTTCCTCCCTCCCTCCTTTTCTTCCTTATTCCTTCCTCCCTCCCTCCTTGTCTCTTCCTTCCTTCTTCCCTCCTTTCCTTCCATCTTCATTCCTTTCCTTTCCTCCCTTCTATCCTTTCCTTTCCTTCCTTCTTCCTTCCTTTCCTTTCCTCCCTTCTTCCTTTCCTTTCCTCCCTTCTTCCTTCTTTCCTTTCCTTTCCTCCCTCCTTCTTCCTTTCCTCCCTTCCTCCCTGTCTCTTTCTTTCCTCTGTCGTTCTTCCCTCCTCCCTTCCTTCTTTCCTCCCTCCCTCCTTCCTTCCTTCTTCCCTCCTTTTCTTCCTTCCTCCCTCCTTTTCTTCCTTCCTCCCTCCCTCCTTTTCTTCCTTCTTGTCTTTCTTTCCTCTGTTCTTCTTTCCTACCTTCCTCCCTCCCTCCCTCCTTCCTTCCTCTCTCCTTTCTTCCTCCCTCCCTCCCTCCTTTTCTTCCTTCCTTCTTTCCTCCTTCCCTCCTTGTCTTTCTTTCCTCTGTTCTTCTTTCCTACCTTCCTTCCTCCCTCCTTCCTTCTCTCTTTCTTTCCTACCTTCCTTTTCTTCCTTATTCCTTCCTCCCTCCCTCCCTCCTTTTCTTCCTTATTCCTTCCTCCCTCCTTCCTTGTCTCTTCCTTCCTTCTTCCCTCCTTTCCTTCCTTCTTCTTTCCTTTCCTTTCCTCCCTCCTTCCCTTCCTCCCTCCCTCCCTCCTTTCTTCCTTCCTCCTTGTCTTTCTTTCCTACCTTCCTTCCTCCTTCCTTCCTTCTCTTTCTTTCCTACCTTCCTTTTCTTCCTTATTCCTCCCTCCCTCCCTCCTTTTCTTCCTTATTCCTTCCTCCCTCCCACCTTGTCTCTTCCTTCCTTCTTCCCTCCTTTCCTTCCTTCTTCATTCCTTTCCTTTCCTCCCTTCTTCCTTCTATCCTTTCCTTTCCTTCCTTCTTCCTTCCTTTCCTTTCCTCCCTTCTTCCTTCCTTTCCTTTCCTTTCCTCCCTTCTTCCTTCTCTCCCTTCCTTTCCTCCCTTCTTCCTTTCCTTTCCTCCCTTCTTCCTTCTTTCCTTTCCTTACCTCCCTCCCTCCCTTCCTTCCTTCCTTGACTCGAGGACAACAGGAGGGTTAGAAAACGGGCAAACTTAAGACTTTATCAGCTGTTATTAATGTCGCCAGGTGTGAAATGTGGAGCTATCGTGGTTCCACATATAAACAGGAAACAGGAAACAGGAAGTAGTGACCCACCAGAACCTCGATGGTGCTCAGCTCTTTGATCTTGTTCCCGCTCAGGTTCAGGTACGTCAGGTTGGGACATTTCTCCGCCAGCGAGTCCAAACCTCCTCCTGAGATGGTGTTATCACTGACCTCCAGCTGCAACACACAGCACATCTGTCAGGAAGTGGGGAAACAGGAAGTGGGGAAACAGGAAGTGGGGACAAGAAGGACAGATGGAAGGAAGAAAGGGAGGTAGGGAGGAAGGAAGGAAAGACCTCCAGCTGCAACACACAGCACATCTGTCAGGAAGTGGGGACAGGAAGGACAGATGGGAGGAAGGGAAGATGGACAGATTGGAGGAAGAAAGGGAGGAAGGAAGGACAGAAGGAAGGAAGGGAAGGACGACAGAAGGAAGGAAGAAAGGAAGGATAAAAGGAAGTAGGAAGGACAGAAGGAAGAAAGGGAGGAAGGACAGAAGGAAGAAAGGGAGGAAGGACAGATGGAAGGAAGGACAGAAGGAAGGAAGGAAAGGGAGGGAGGACAGATGGGAGGAAGGGGGGAAGGACAGATGGGAGGAAGAAAGGAAGGAAGGAAGGAAGGAAAGACCTCCAGCTGCAACACACAGCACATCTGTCAGGAAGTGGGGACAGAAAGTGGGGAGAGGAAGTGGGGACAGGAAGGACAGATGGGAGGAAGAAATGGAGGAAGAAAGGACAAAAGGAAGAAAGGGAAGGAGGACAGAAGGAAGGAAGAAAGGAAGGATAAAAGGAAGTAGGAAGGACAGATTGGAGGAAGAAAGGGAGGAAGGACAGATGGAAGGGAGGACAGCAGGAAGGACAGAAGGAAGGAAGGACAGACAGAAGGAAGAAAGGGAAGAAGGACAGATTGGAGGAAGAAAGGGAGAAAGGACAGATGGAAGGAAGAAAGGGAGGGAGGACAGATGGAAGGAAGAAAGGAAGGAGGGAACAAAGAAAGGACAGAAGGAAAGAAGAAAGGGAGGAAGGACAGAAGGAAAAAAAGGGAGGAAGGAAGGAAGGAAAGAACTCCAGCTGCAACACACAGCACATCTGTCACATCTGAAGTGGGGACAGGAAGTAGGGACAGGAAGTGGGACTGACCTTGCGTTGTTTGGGCAGTGAGGGCAGTTTGGAGAGCGAGGTCAGGAAAGGAGGAAGGAAGGAGGGAGGAAAGAAGAAAGAAAGGATAAAAGGAAGTAGGAAGGACAGAAGGAAGGAAAGGAGGGAGGGAGGGAGGGAGGGAGGGAGGGAGGGAAGGAGGAAGGAAAGGAAGGAGGGAAGGAGGGAGGAAGGGAGGGAGGGAGGAAAGAAGAAAGAAAGAGGGAAAGGAAAGGAGGGAGGAAGGGAAGGAAAGAAGAAAGAAAGAGCCGCGTAGTAGAGGAGACAGGAAGTGGGGACAGGAAGTGGAGACAGGAAGTGGGACTAACCTTGCGTAGTTTGGGCAGTGAGGGCAGTTTGGAGAGCGAGGTCAGTCCGATGTTCACCATGCTGAGAATCTCCAGCTCTGAGAACTCCTCCGTCAGACCTTCAACCTCCCCGTCACTGGAGCGACAGTTATCCACCACCAGCTCCACCACCTGCACACGCCAAGAACACACAGTCAGATAACACGCCAACAACACGCAGCCAGATAACACGCCAAGAACACGCCAAGAACACAGTCAGATAACACGCCAACACACGGTCAGATAACATGCCAACAACACGCCAACACACAGTCAGATAACACGCCAACACACGGTCAGATAACACGCCAACACACGGTCAGATAACACGCCAACACACGGTCAGATAACACGCCAACACACGGTCAGATAACACGCCAACAACACGCCAACAACACAGTCAGATAACACGCCAAGAACACAGTCAGATAACACGCCAACAACAGTCAGATAACACGCCAACATACAGTCAGATAACACGCCAACATACAGTCAGATAACACGCCAACAACACGCCAACACACGGTCAGATAACACGCCAACAACACGCCAACACACGGTCAGATAACACGCCAACACACAGTCAGATAACACGCCAACACACAGTCAGATAACACGCCAACAACACGCCAACACACAGTCAGATAACACGCCAACAACACGCCAACACACAGTCAGATAACACGCCAACAACACGCCAACACACAGTCAGATAACACGCCAACACACGGTCAGATAACACGCCAACAACACGCCAACACACAGTCAGATAACACGCCAACAACACGCCAACACACAGTCAGATAACACGCCAACAACACGCCAACACACAGTCAGATAACACGCCAACAACACACCAACACACATTCAGATAACACGCCAACACACAGTCAGATAACACGCCAACACACAGTCAGATAACACGCCAACACACAGTCAGATAACACGCCAACACACAGTCAGATAACACGCCAACACACAGTCAGATAACACGCCAACACACAGACACAGTCAGATAACACGCCAACAACACACCGACACAGTCAGATAACACGCCAACAACACACCAACAACATACAGTCAGATTACACGCCAACAACATACAGTCAGATAACACGCCAACAACACGCCAACACACAGTCAGATAACACGCCAACACACGGTCAGATAACACGCCAACAACACGCCAACACACAGTCAGATAACACGCCAACAACACGCCAACACAAAGTCAGATAACACGCCAACACACGGTCAGATAACACGCCAACAACACGCCAACACACAGTCAGATAACACGCCAACACACGGTCAGATAACACACCAACAACACGCGAAGAACACAGTCAGATAACACGCCAAGAACACAGTCAGATAACACGCCAAGAACACAGTCAGATAACACGCCAACACACAGTCAGATAACACGCCAACAACACACAGTCAGATAACACGCCAACAACATACAGTCAGATAACACGCCAACACCACACAGTCAGATAACACGCCAACACACAGTCAGATAACACGCCAACACACAGTCAGATAACACGCCAACAACACGCCAACACACAGTCAGATAACACGCCAACACACAGTCAGATAACACACCAACAACACGCGAAGAACACAGTCAGATAACACGCCAACACACGGTCAGATAACACGCCAACATACGGTCAGATAACACGCCAACAACACGCGAAGAATACAGTCAGATAACACGCCAAGAACACAGTCAGATAACACGCCAAGAACACAGTCAGATAACACGCCAACACACAGTCAGATAACACGCCAACAACACACAGTCAGATAACACGCCAACAACATACAGTCAGATAACACGCCAACACCACACAGTCAGATAACACGCCAACACACAGTCAGATAACACGCCAACAACACACAGTCAGATAACACGCCAACACACAGTCAGATAACACGCCAACAACACAGTCAGATAACACGCCAACAAGACAGTCAGATAACACGCCAACAACACGCAGTCAGATAACACGCCAACAACACGCAGTCAGATAACACGCCAACAATACACCAACACAGTCAGATAACACGCCAACAACATATATAGAGAAGTATGAGCAGGTTTAGTGATATAGAGAGAAGTATGAGCAGGTTTAGTGATATATATAGAGAAGTATGAGCAGGTTTAGTGATATATAGAGAAGTATGAGCAGGTTTAGTGATATATAGAGAGAAGTATGAGCAGGTTTAGTGATATAGAGAGAAGTATGAGCAGGTTTAGTGATATAGAGAGAAGTATGAGCAGGTTTAGTGATATATATAGAGAAGTATGAGCAGGTTTAGTGATATAGAGAGAAGTATGAGCAGGTTTAGTGATATATAGAGAGAAGTATGAGCAGGTTTAGTGATATATAGAGAGAAGTATGAGCAGGTTTAGTGATATATAGAGAAGTATGAGCAGGTTTAGTGATATATATAGAGAAGTATGAGCAGGTTTAGTGATATAGAGAGAAGTATGAGCAGGTTTAGTGATATATAGAGAGAAGTATGAGCAGGTTTAGTGATATATAGAGAGAAGTATGAGCAGGTTTAGTGATATATAGAGAAGTATGAGCAGGTTTAGTGATATATATAGAGAAGTATGAGCAGGTTTAGTGATATATATAGAGAAGTATGAGCAGGTTTAGTGATATAGAGAGAAGTATGAGCAGGTTTAGTGATATAGAGAGAAGTATGAGCAGGTTTAGTGATATATAGAGAGAAGTATGAGCAGGTTTAGTGATATATAGAGAAGTATGAGCAGGTTTAATGATATAGAGAGAAGTATGAGCAGGTTTAGTGATATAGAGAGAAGTATGAGCAGGTTTAGTGATATATAGAGAGAAGTATGAGCAGGTTTAGTGATATAGAGAGAAGTATGAGCAGGTTTAGTGATATAGAGAGAAGTATGAGCAGGTTTAGTGATATAGAGAGAAGTATGAGCAGGTTTAGTGATATAGAGAGAAGTATGAGCAGGTTTAGTGATATATAGAGAGAAGTATGAGCAGGTTTAGTGATATATAGAGAAGTATGAGCAGGTTTAATGATATAGAGAGAAGTATGAGCAGGTTTAGTGATATAGAGAGAAGTATGAGCAGGTTTAGTGATATATAGAGAGAAGTATGAGCAGGTTTAGTGATATAGAGAGAAGTATGAGCAGGTTTAGTGATATAGAGAGAAGTATGAGCAGGTTTAGTGATATATAGAGAGAAGTATGAGCAGGTTTAGTGATATATAGAGAAGTATGAGCAGGTTTAGTGATATATAGAGAAGTATGAGCAGGTTTAGTGATATATATAGAGAAGTATGAGCAGGTTTAGTGATATAGAGAGAAGTATGAGCAGGTTTAATATTATAGAAAAGTGTGAGGGGGATGAAACGCTTTTAGCAGAGCCAACCCCAACCATCATGGAGGGAGTCCTCTCGGCTTTGACACTCTTTGGTAGCTGCGGCTTTAAACGCGTTTATCTGATTAACGGAAACAAACTGCTTCATTAACCGAACTGCGGCTGAAACGGTTTCACATTAACCGTAATCTCACCGTTAGGAGCTTGGGTTTAACGGTCTGTTCCTCCCAAACACAACCGGGAGGAGCAGCGGGAGGAAATCGGTTAGTGTGATAATGGAGCAGCAGAGTCTCACTTTAAACCGTGACAACATATAACCGGGACTAACTGTTCGTACCGGCGGGGTTTTAACGACCGAGCCTCAGCAGCGACCCCCGGTAGACTCTCCCGGAGCCCCGGTGAGAGCCCCGGTAGACTCTCGCGGAGCCCCGATGGGAGCCCCGGTAGACTCTCCCGGAAGGTTAGCTTAGTAGCTTGGCTGCTAGCTACGGGAGGCTCGCGCGAGGCTCGGTGGAAACCCACTAGCGAGAAGTCAGCGCGAGGCGGGCGGGAACCTCCGGAGACAGCGCGAGGAGCCGCCTCCATGTTGGAGTCGCGAGCTGCTGATTTCTGGGTCAAAATGTCGGAAACAGCTCGCGCGGACAGAGGTAGCTCGTGTGTGTGTTTTCAGCAGCGTCATGTCGGCGGTTAGATGAAGCGCGTGCTGTGTAGTTACGCACCTCCGCGGGCTTCCTGCTCCTGAGCTCGAGGCTGATCCTCTTCTTCATCTCCATGATCAACACAAAAAAACAAACTAAGAAAAACTTAAAGAAAACAGATATACTGAGGCACGCGCTCACTGATGGACGCCAGGCGATAACTAAACCTCCATGTTCGCTCGCGCCCGACCTCCGTTGACAGGCCACGCCCCCTCCTCGTGAATATTCATATTTTTCAGATTCTGGCCTCCTATTGGTCCGATGACGCGTCACTCACCGAGCCCCTCCCCCATCTGCTTATTATGCGGGACTCTTCTCTCCTATTGGCTGTAGTCACAGAGGCGGGACTTTACTGTGACCAATGAGAAGGCGAATATGAAACATTTAAACTTTGCACACGCCCCTGTTTTGTCCTCGTTGGCGCCATATTTTACTGGAAGCTTCACGTTCGCTCTGACATTCATTCATAAAGACAAACATTCAAACTTTAACCCTTTAACCCACTTTAACGTTTAACCCTTTATAGGATACTCATTGAAAGGAAGGGAGGAAGGAAAGGAAGGAAGGACGGAGGAAAGAAGGAAGGAAAGGAAGAAGAAAGGGGGATGGAGGAAGGAAAGAAGGAAGAGAGGAGAGATGGACAGAGGAAGGGAAGAAGGAAGGGAGGGAGGAAGGAAAGATGAAAGGAAGGAAGGACGGAGGAAAGAAGGAAGGAAGGAGGGAAAGTAGGGGGGAGGAAAAGAGAGAAGGAGGGAGGGAGGAAGGGAATAAAGAAGGAAGGAAGGAATAAGAAAGGGGGATGGAGGAAGGAAAGAAGGAAGGGATGAGAGAAGGAGGGAGGGAGGAAGAACAGATGGAAGGAAGTAAGGAGAGAAGAACGGAAGGAAGGAAGGGAGTAAGGAGGAAAATAGGAAGGACGTAAGGAAGGGAGGGAAGAAGGAAAAGAAAGAAGGAAGGAGAGAAGGAAGGAAGGAAGGAACTCTGTCTCTGTTTCATCATGAAGGAAGGAGAGAAGGAAAGAAGGAAAGCTTCAGATTTTAATAAGAAAACTTTATTTTGAAAAAATATCAGATGTTACAGAGTTGAAGAAACTTTCAGTATAAAAGCATTTCAAATGTCAAACGTTATAAAAGTCTGTTACCATGACGACAACCTGATGACAGAATAAATAATCTGACATTTTAGAGAAAAACTGATCACAAAGCAAACAGGATATGATGTCATTATGACAAGGAAATGCATCTTTGGTAGATAATCAATGAAAATAAATAAACTGTCAGGAAGGAAAGGAGGAAGAAGGGAGGGAGGAAGGAAAGGAGGAAGGAAGGAATGAAAGAAGAAAAGGAGTAAGAAGGGAGGGAGGAAAGGAGGGAGGGAGGAAGGAAAGGAGGAAGGAAGGAATGAAAGAAGGAAGGAAGGAAAGGAGGAAGGAAAGGAGGAAGGAAGGAATGAAAGATCGTTGGCGCCATATTTTACTGGAAGCTTCACGTTCGCTCTGACATTCATTCATAAAGACAAACATTCAAACTTCTTTTATTCGGAGTTTAACCCTTTATAGGATACTCATAGGGAGGGATGGAGGAAGGAAAGGAAGGAAGGACGGAGGAAAGAAGGAAGGAAAGGAAGAAGAAAGGGGGATGGAGGAAGGAAAGAAGGAAGGGAGGGAGGAAGGAAAGATGAAAGGAAGGAAGGACGGAGGAAAGAAGGAAGGAAGGAGGGAAAGTAGGGGGGAGGAAAGAAAGAGAGAAGGAGGGAGGGAGGAAGGGAAGAAAGAAGGAAGGAAGGAAGAAGAAAGGGGGATGGAGGAAGGAAAGAAGGAAGGGAGGAGAGAATGAGGGAGGGAGGAAGAACAGATGGAAGGAAGTAAGGAGAGAAGAACGGAAGGAAGGGAGTAAGGAGGAAAATAGGAAGGACGTAAGGAAGGGAGGGACGAAGGAAAAGAAAGAAGGAAGGAACTCTGTCTCTGTTTCATCATGAAGGAAGAAAAGCTTCAGATTTTAATAAGGAAACTTTATTTTGAAAAAATATCAGATGTTACAGAGTTGAAGAAACTTTCAGTATAAAAGCATTTCAAATGTCAAACGTTATAAAAGTCTGTTACCATGACGACGACCTGATGACAGAATAAATAATCTGACATTTTAGAGAAAAACTGATCACAAAGCAAACAGGATATGATGTCATTATGACAAGGAAATGCATCTTTGGTAGATAATCAATGAAAATAAATAAACTGTCAGGAAGGAAAGGAGGAAGAAGGGAGGGAGGAAGGAAGGAATGAAAGAAGGAAAGAAGGAAGGAAGGAAAGGAGTAAGAAGGGAGGGAGGAAAGGAGTAAGGAGGGAGGGAGGAAGGAAAGGAGGAAGGAAGGAATGAAAGAAGGAAGGAAGGAAAGGAGTAAGAAGGGAGGGAGGAAGGAAGGAAAGAAGTAAAGAGGGAGGGAGGAAGGAAAAAAGGAAGGGAGGAAGGAAAGGAGGAAGGGAGGAAGGAAGGAAGGAAAGGAGTAAAGAGGGAGGGAGCAAGGAAGGAAGGAAAGGAGTAAAGAGGGAGGGAGGGAGGGAGGAAGGAAAGGAGTAAAGAGGGAGGAAGGAAGGAAGGAAGGAAAGGAGTAAAGAGGGAGGAAGGAAGGAAGGAAGGAAAGGAGTAAAGAGGGAGGGAGGGAGGGAGGAAGGAAGGAAGGAAAGGAGTAAAGAGGGAGGGAGGAAGGAAGGAAAGGAGTAAAGAGGGAGGGAGCAAGGAAAGGAGTAAAGAGGGAGGGAGGGAGGAAGGAAGGAAAGGAGTAAAGAGGGAGGAAGGAAGGAAGGAAGGAAAGGAGTAAAGAGGGAGGGAGGAAGGAAGGAAAGGAGTAAAGAGGGAGGGAGCAAGGAAAGGAGTAAAGAGGGAGGGAGGGAGGAAGGAAGGAAAGGAGTAAAGAGGGAGGAAGGAAGGAAGGAAGGAAAGGAGTAAAGAGGGAGGAAGGGAGGACTGTTGCATAGTTTTAGGTCATCTTCATCATGCTGTCTCAGAGTGAAATGTGAAATGCCCCAAGGATGCTATACACTCCACACTTGGAGTTGTGTGTGTGTGTGTGTGTGTGTGTGGGGGGGGGTGTTAGAGGTCATTTTTTTGTGTGTGTGTGTGTGTGTGTGTGTGTGTGTGTGTGTGTATGTTCATTGTGCTGGAAAGTGCAATAGCGTGACCAATTACAACACTAAATGTGACCGGGTCAAATTGGGAAGACCACAGGTGCTATACATTTTAATAAAACACATAATTTAACAAAAATAGTCATAATTAATTTAACAAAGAGCAAAGAGCATAGTCTGGGACCATTCATGTCATTTTGAGGCAATTATATTTAACATATTAACTGTTGTCTTCGGGTCAAATAGACCCGAAGACAACAGGAGGGTTAAAGAAAAACAGCTGTAATGATGACATCACAGTAGCTGTAACGATGACATCACAGTAGCTGTAACGATGACATCACAGCAGCTGTAACGATGACATCACAGTAGCTGTAACGATGACATCACAGCAGCTGTAACGATGACATCGCAGTAGCTGTAACGATGACATCACAGTAGCTGTAACGATGACATCACAGCAGCTGTAACGATGACATCACTCTGTAGAAGATTTAACAGCTGATTTTTGGCTGGTACATTTTAAAGTGATCCTGTTAAAGGGTCAGTTCACCCACACTACAAACACTGATTTCTATTTTCTGTGCGGTGGAGATGGCTGGGTGCTGCCGGCTGGGTGCTGCCGGCTGGGTGGAGCCGGCTGGGTGGAGTCGGCTGGGTGGAGCCGGCTGGGTGCTGCCGGCTGGTTGGAGCCGGCTGGGTGGAGCCGGCTAGGTGGAGTCGGCTGGGTGCTGCCGGCTGGGTGCTGCCGGCTGGGTGCTGTCTTCATGTTACAAATTCTTCCAGTATATAAAAGTATGAAAGTTGAAATGATGTCACAGAATAAACTACTGAATACTTTTCTACAACATTAAAACTAACAGACTCTTATTAATATGATGATGTCATTTCCTGCCGTATCCATGGCAACACATGATTGTCTGATAGCCTGAAGCCTGTAAACTGACCACTGAGCTGTGGGGCGTTTGTTTCACCTGCGTGGAGGAGGAGGACGGGTGGGTGGAGCTTATGGATGGTGACATTAAAGCTCAGCTATGATTGGCCGTCCCACCTGCAGCCCACAGGTGATGGATGGTCCTGATTGGGTAACACACACACACCTGCGTATGACATCACAGCATGTGTTCCCGCGGCGGCAGCGCGTGCAGCACCTGGTCGAGCAGCTGCAGCGCTCGGTGCAGGTGGACCTCCAGCCAGCAGGGGGTGTCCTTGATGCTCCGCCGCGGGTAGTCACACCCCCAGCCTTTAACGAAGCTCAGACGCACGATACACAACCTGCGCAGGTCGTCCACGCCCACACCTGCTGCACCTGAGCGGGGGGGGGGGGGGAGACAGACAGGTACTCAGAGACAGATAGGTACCCAGAGAGACAGACAGGTACTCAGAGAGACAGACAAGTACTCAGAGACAGATAGGTACCCAGAGAAAGAGACAGGTACTCAGAGAGACAAACAGGTACCCAGAGAAAGAGACAGGTACCCAGAGAGACAGACAGGTACTCAGCGAGACAGACAGGTACTCAGAGAGACAGACAAGTACTCAGAGACAGATAGGTACCCAGAGAGACAGACAGGTACTCAGAGAGACAAACAGGTACCCAGAGAAAGAGACAAGTACCCAGAGAGACAGACACGTACTCAGAGTCTGACAGATACCCAGAGAAAGAGACAGGTACTCAGAGAGACAGACAGGTACTCAGAGAGACAGACAGGTACCCAGAGAGACAGACAGGTACTCAGAGAGACAGACAAGTACTCAGAGACAGATAGGTACCCAGAGAGACAGACAGGTACTCAGAGAGACAAACAGGTACCCAGAGAAAGAGACAAGTACCCAGAGAGACAGACACGTACTCAGAGTCTGACAGATACCCAGAGAAAGAGACAGGTACTCAGAGAGACAGACAGGTACTCAGAGAGACAGACAGGTACCCAGAGAGACAGACAGGTACTCAGAGAGACAGACAGGTACCCAGAGAAAGAGACAGGTACCCAGAGAGACAGACAGGTACTCAGCGAGACAGACAGGTACTCAGAGACAGACAAGTACTCAGAGAGACAGACAGATACCCAGAGAGACAGGTACCCAGAGAGACAGACAGGTACTCAGAGAGACAGACAGATACCCAAAGAGAGAGACAGATACCCAAAGAGACAGGTACCCAGAGACAGACAGGTACCCAGAGACAGACAGGTACCCAGAGAGACAGACAGGTACTCAGAGAGACAGGTACCCAAAGAGAGAGACAGATACCCAAAGAGACAGGTACCCAGAGACAGACAGGTACCCAGAGAGACAGACAGGTACCCAGAGAGACAGACAGGTACCCAGAGACAGACAGGTACTCAGAGAGACAGACAGGTACTCAGAGAGAGAGAGACAGGTAGTACTCACTGACAGCGGGGGTGACCCCCCCCACACTACTGGGAATCGCACCGACGACTGCAGCTGCCTGCTGCTGCATCTGTCTGTGACACTGCCTCAGGTCAAACACCTGGAGGGAGAGACAGGTGAGAGACAGACAGGTCAAACACCTGGAGGGAGAGACTGGTGAGAGATAGACAGGTCAAACACCTGGAGGGAGAGACAGGTGAGAGACAGACAGGTCAAACACCTGGAGGGAGAGACTGGTGAGAGACAGACAGGTCAGACACCTGGAGGGAGAGACAAGTAAGAGACAGACAGGTGATACAGGTCTCCAGCCTGCTGTGATGTAATCATTCAGCTCCCACAGAACTTTAGCACCCTGTTAGCAGCATGTTAGACGAGTGTTAGCAGCATGTTAGACGAGTGTTAGCAGCCTGTTAGCAGCATGTTAGCAGCTTGTTAGCAGCATGTTAGCAACATGTTAGCAGCTTGTTAGCAGCATGTTAGACGAGTGTTAGCAGCATGTTAGCAGCATGTTAGCAGCTTGTTAGCAGCATGTTAGCAGCCTGGTAGCAGCATGTTAGCAGCATGTTAGCAGCATGTTAGCACCCTGTTAGCAGCATGTTAGCAGCCTGTTAGCAGCATGTTAGACGAGTGTTAGCAGCATGTTAGCAGCCTGTTAGCAGCATGTTAGCAGCATGTTAGTCGAGTCCTGCTGGGGGACCATTCAAATAAAAACAGAAACAGATCCATGGAGACGATCAGCAGCGTATCCATGGAGACAAGCGTTTCAACACACCTTGATATAAGCTCCAGGGTAGATCTTATGGACTCCGTCTCCCGGCGCTCGGCCAGCCTCGCGATCCAGGTAGAAACTCTGGATGAACACAGAGTGGTTGCTAAGGCAACGCATCCAGACGTCCCCCTCCCCCTGACACTCCAGCGTAACCCCCCTCCCGATGTGCAGCCTGCACACAAAAGACCCGCAGAAGAAGAACAGCGGTGGTTAGTCACAGTAAGATAGTGACGGTCAGGAACGGGTCAGGTAAGGCTCACCTGGCGCGGTGGCTGGCGGCGGTACGGTGGACGTTGCTCAGCTGTCCCAGACAGAAACGATCTCCTCCTGAAGGGTCCACGTAACCGTCCACCGTCACCAGAGGACAGCTGGACTGGACCTTAAACATCTCACCCACCTGAACGTCCAACTCAAAGTACGAGATGGAGCACCAGAACTCTGGACCTGGAGGGGGGGGTGGAAGGACGGGGATTTTGGGAACATTATTTTGCAACACACACACACACACACACAGTAACACACACACACACAGTCAGGAAAACCAACCTTGTGGGGACCAGGCCTATCAGGAGGCTGTTTGCTATTGCTATTTACCATGGAAACCAGGAGTCGGTCCCCACCAGGCTAGAAAAACGCACACACACACACACACACACACACACAGTAACACACACTCACAGTAACACACACTCTCTCACACACACACACACAGACAGTAACACACACACACACACAGTAACACACACACACACACAGTAACACACACACACACACACACACAGTAACACACACTCACACACACACACAGTAACACACTCACACAGTAACACACACGCTCACACACACACACAGTAACACACACACACAGTAACACACACGCTCACACACACACACACAGTAACACACACACAGGAATTTGGGAACATTTGTTTGCAAAGGAAGGAAGGAAGGAAGGAAAAAAAGACAGGAAGGAAGGAAGGAAGGAAGGAAAAAAAGACAGGCTGGAAGGAAGGAAGGAAGGAAGGAAAAAAAGACAGGAAGGAAGGAAGGAAGGAAGGAAAAAAAGACAGGCTGGAAGGAAGTAAAAAAAGACAGGAAGGAAGGAAGGAAGGAAGGAAGGAAGGAATGAAGGAAAAAAGACAGGAGCCTTTCATACCTGGGTGGTTGAACACTGGTTGTGGGTATGGAGCAGTACTGTGATGCTGTGACCCTGCAGGAACAAACACTCATATGATGGACTGTACACAGTGTTACAGAACAGTTACATGGCAACGGTTACATGGCAACGGTTACATGAGAAGGTTAGATGGCGACGGTTACATGAGAAGGTTACATGGCGACGGTTACATGGCGACGGTTACATGAGAAGGTTACATGGCGACGGTTACATGTGATGGTTACATGGCGACGGTTACATGTGATGGTTACATGGCGACGGTTACATGGCGACGGTTACATGGCGACGGTTACATGGCGACAGTTAGATGGCGACAGTTACATGGCAACGGTTAAATGTGATGGTTACATGGCGACGGTTAGATGTGATCGTTACATGGCGACGGTTACATGGCAACGGTTAGATGGCGACAGTTACATGGCAACGGTTAGATGGCGACAGTTACATGGCAACGGTTAGATGTGATGGTTACATGGCGACGGTTACATGGCAACGGTTAGATGGCGACAGTTACATGGCAACGGTTACATGTGATGGTTCCATGGCGACGGTTACATGGCAACGGTTAGATGGCAACGGTTACATGGCGACGGTTACATGTGATGGTTCCATGGCGACGGTTACATGACAACGGGTACAAGGCGACGGTTACATGTGATAGTTACATGGCGACGGTTACATGGCGACGGTTACATGGCAACGGTTACATGGCGACGGTTACATGGCAACGGTTAGATGTGATCGTTACATGGCGACGGTTACATGGCAACGGTTAGATGGCGACAGTTACATGGCAACGGTTAGATGTGATGGTTACATGGCGACGGTTACATGGCAATGGTTAGATGGCGACAGTTACATGGCAACGGTTACATGTGATGGTTCCATGGCGACGGTTACATGGCAACGGTTAGATGGCAACGGTTACATGGCGACGGTTACATGTGATGGTTCCATGGCGACGGTTACATGACAATGGTTAAATGTGATGGTTACATGGCGACGGTTAGATGTGATCGTTACATGGCGACGGTTACATGGCGACGGTTACATGGCGATGGTTACATAGCAACGGTTACATGAGAAGGTTACATAAGAAGGTTACATGGCGACGGTTACATGGCGACGGTTACATGTGATGTTCCATGGCAACGGTTACATGGCGACAGTTACATGGCAACGGTTACATGGCAACAGTTACATGGTAACGGTTACATGGCAACGGTTACATGGGGTCATACAGAAGTGAGTGTTGGGCGCGTGGTGATGATGTAATGGAGGCTGCTGGTGGCTCCGCCCATTCTGCTGACGTCCGGCTGGGCTGTAGGGGGAGGGGCCGTTACCTGCCCAGGTGACTGCAAAATGAGACATGACACTATATTACTGCTAGTAGTACTTCTGTAAATATCCCAAAATATCCTTCCTTCCTTTTTTCTTTCTTCCCTTCCTCTTTTCCTTTCTCCCTCCCTCGTTCCTTATTTCCTCCGTCCTTCCTTCCT
>NC_070587.1:36437696-36445196 GCF_027409825.1 Scomber japonicus | reverse complement strand
GTGTAGTCATACATACAGATGTGTAGTCCTATATACAGATGTGTAGTCATACATACAGATGTGTAGTCATACATATAGATGTGTAGTCATACAGATGTGTAGTCATACATACAGATGTGTAGTCCTACATATAGATGTGTAGTCATACATACAGATGTGTAGTCCTACATATAGATGTGTAGTCATACATACAGATGTGTAGTCCTATATACAGATGTGTAGTCATACATACAGATGTGTAGTCATACATACAGATGTGTAGTCCTACATACAGATGTGTAGTCATACAGATGTGTAGTCCTACAGATGTGTAGTCCTACATACAGATGTGTAGTCATATATACAGATGTGTAGGACACACACACACACAGCATGAAGCAGCCTATCATAGCAGTGCATGGCAAGGTGAAGGGCAGAGGATAAGACTCGCAGACAAAACATTCACACACACACACACACACACACACACACACACACACACACACACACACACACACACACACACACACACACACACATACACAGCTGGATGTCTCACACACTTCCTGCTGGAGACACTGCACCCAGAACATCAGTAACAGACTGACACTCACTATATCAGCAATAACTGTAGAGCAGAGGAGGAAGGAAGGAAGGAAGGAAGGAAGGACAGATGGAAGGAAGGAAGGAAGATAGGGATGAAGGACAAATGGAAGGAAGGAAGGACAGAAGGAAGAAAGGAAGGAAGGAAAAGAATACAGGAAGGAAAGTGGGCCAGATGGAAGGAAGGAAGGAAGGAAGGAAAGACAGATGGATGGAAGAAAGGAAGGAAGGAAGGAAGGAAGGGAGGAAAGACAGCGGGAAGGAAGGAAGGAAGGAAGAATGAAAGGATGAAGGACAGAAGGAAGGAAGGAAGGAAGGAAGGAAGGACAGATGGAAGGAAGGAAGGAAGGTAGGGATGAAGGACAAATGGAAGGAAGGAAGGACAGAAGGAAGAAAGGAAGGAAGGAAAAGAATACAGGAAGGAAAGTGGGCCAGATGGAAGGAAGGAAGGAAGGATGGAAAGACAGATGGATGGAAGAAAGGAAGGAAGGAAGGAAGGAAGGAAGGAAGGACAGAAGGAAGGAAGGAAGGAAGGAAGGAAGGACAGATGGAAGGAAGGACAGATGTAAGGAAGGAAGGAAGGAAGGAAGAATGAAAGGATGAAGGACAGATGGAAGGAAGGACAGAAGGAAGAAAGGGAAGAAGGACAGAAGGAAGGAAGGACAGAAGGAAGAAAGGGAAGAAGGACAGAAGGAAGGAAGGACAGAAGGAAGAAAGGGAACAAGGACAGATGTAAGGAAGGATTCTCTCTTTTTTTTTTACAGTGTAGTAACAGTCTGTGGTCTGAGAGCCGAGCAGAAACCCAGACGTGTACACATTCCCTTCCTCCAGACACACACACACACACACACACACACACACACACACACACACACACACACACACACACACACACACACACACACACACACACAGTCTGGCTTAACTTAACCAGGCCCCTTTCCTGTGTCTCAGACAAAACAAGCCTTCCTCCTCCACCTCCTCCTCCTCCCCCTCTCACTCTGTCTCTCTTTCAGACTTCTTTGGTCAAGGAAGGGAGGAAGGAAAGGAGGAAGGAAGCAAGGAAGGACAGATGGAAGGAAGGAAGGAAGGAAGGAAGGAAGGAAGAATGAAGGTAGGAAGGACAGATGGAAGGAATGAAAAAAGGAAGGTAGGAAGGAACGAACAAAGTGAGGAAGGAAGGAAGTGGGGAAAGAAGGAAATGAGGAAGGAAGGAAGGAAGGAAGGAACAAAATGAGGCCCCTTGCTTGGCCTTCCCCCTCCTCTTCCTCCTCTTCCTCCTCCTCCTCCCCCTCCTCCTCCTGCTCCTCCTCTTCCTCCTCTTCTTCCTCCTCCTCCTCCTCCTCCTCCCCCTCCTCCTCTCCCTCCTCCTCCTCCTCCCCCTCCTCCTCCTCTTCCTCCTGCTCCTCCTGCTCCTCCTCCTCCTCCTCCTCTTCCTCCTCCTCCTCCTCCTCCTCCTCCCCCTCCTCCTCCCCTTCACTGAGTCTCTGTTTGAACACTTTCTTCAGACTTCTTTGGTCCTTTAACCCTAAGGAAGGAAGGAAGGAAGGAAGGAAGGAAGGAAGGAAGGAAGGAAGGAAGAAAGGAGAGAAGGAAGGGAGGAAGGACAGATAGAAGGAAGGAAGAATGAAGGTATGAAGGACAGATGGAAGGAATGAAAAAAGGAAGGTAGGAAGGAAGGACGGAAGGAGAGAAGGAAGGAGAGTAGGAAGGGAGGAAGGAGAGGAGGAAGGAAGATTGAAGGAAGTAAGGAAGGAAGAATGAAGGTAGGAAGGACAGATGGAAGGAATGAAAAAAGGAAGGTAGGAAGGAAGGAAGGAACGAACAAAGTGAGGAAGGGACGAAAGCGGAAGGAAGGAAGTGGGGAAAGAAGGAAATGAGGAAGGATCGAAGGAAGGAAGGTAGGAAGGAAGGAAATGAGGAAGGAAGGAAGGGAGGAAAAGAGAGAATGCAACTCTAAGTTACTTCTCCATTGACTTGTATAGAGACGGTCGCCCCCTGGTGGCCTTTTGATAGAATGCAGCTCTAAGTTACTTCTCCATTGACTTGCTCTACAGTCAGTGTGAAGCTCTACAATCAGTGTGGAGCTCTACAGTGTGAAGCTCTACAGTCAGTGTGGAGCTCTACAATCAGTGTGGAGCTCTACAATCAGTGTGGAGCTCTACAGTGTGAAGCTCTACAGTCAGTGTGGAGCTCTACAGTCAGTGTGAAGCTCTACAGTGTGAAGCTCTACAGTCAGTGTGGAGCTCTACAGTCAGTGTGGAGCTCTACA
The DNA here is from genome assembly GCF_027409825.1 of Scomber japonicus. Classification (NCBI taxonomy): domain Eukaryota; kingdom Metazoa; phylum Chordata; class Actinopteri; order Scombriformes; family Scombridae; genus Scomber; species Scomber japonicus. Next base: position 36,442,342 of record NC_070587.1, on the reverse strand, counting down.
GTCAGTGTGAAGCTCTACAGTCAGTGTGAAGCTCTACAGTCAGTGTGAAGCTCTACAGTCAGTGAGGAGCTCTACAGTCAGTGTGGAGCTCTACAGTCAGTGTGAAGCTCTACAGTGTGAAGCTCTACAGTCAGTGTGAAGCTCTACAGTCAGTGTGAAGCTCTACAGTCAGTGTGAAGCTCTACAGTCAGTGTGGAGCTCTACAATCAGTGTGAAGCTCTACAGTCAGTGTGGAGCTCTACAATCAGTGTGGAGCTCTACAGTGTTAAGCTCTACAGTCAGTGTGGAGCTCTACAGTCAGTGAGAAGCTCTACAGTCAGTGTGGAGCTCTACAGTCAGTGTGGAGCTCTACAGTCAGAGTGAAGCTCTACAGTGTGAAGCTCTACAGTCAGTGTGAAGCTCTACAGTCAGTGTGGAGCTCTACAGTCAGTGTGGAGCTCTACAATCAGTGTGGAGCTCTACAGTGTTAAGCTCTACAGTCAGTGTGGAGCTCTACAGTCAGTGTGAAGCTCTACAGTCAGTGTGAAGCTCTACAGTCAGTGAGAAGCTCTACAGTCAGTGTGGAGCTCTACAGTCAGTGTGAAGCTCTACAGTGTGAAGCTCTACAGTCAGTGTGAAGCTCTACAGTCAGTGTGAAGCTCTACAGTCAGTGTGGAGCTCTACAATCAGTGTGGAGCTCTACAGTGTTAAGCTCTACAGTCAGTGTGGAGCTCTACAGTCAGTGAGAAGCTCTACAGTCAGTGTGGAGCTCTACAGTCAGTGTGGAGCTCTACAGTCAGTGTGAAGCTCTACAGTGTGAAGCTCTACAGTCAGTGTGAAGCTCTACAGTCAGTGTGGAGCTCTACAGTCAGTGTGGAGCTCTACAATCAGTGTGGAGCTCTACAGTGTTAAGCTCTACAGTCAGTGTGGAGCTCTACAGTCAGTGTGAAGCTCTACAGTGTGAAGCTCTACAGTCAGTGTGAAGCTCTACAGTCAGTGAGAAGCTCTACAGTCAGTGAGAAGCTCTACAGTCAGCGTGGAGCTCTACAGTCAGTGTGGAGCTCTACAGTGTGAAGCTCTACAGTCAGTGTGGAGCTCTACAGTCAGTGTGGAGCTCTACAGTCAGTGTGGAGCTCTACAGTGTGAAGCTCTACAATCTGAAGCTCTACAATCTGAACCTCTACAGTGTGTAGCTCTACAGTCTGAAGCTCTACAGTCTGTTACTCTACAGCTTGAACATTTACAGTCTGTTACTCTACAGTGTGAAGCTCTACAGTCAGTGTGAAGCTCTACAGCTTGAACATTTACAGTCTGTTACTCTACAGTGTGAAGCTCTACAGTGTGAAGCTCTACAGTCAGTGAAAAGCTCTACAGTCAGTGTGAAGCTCTACAGCAGAGGTGTCAAACTCATTTTTATTAAAGGGCCACATACAGGACGATTTGATATCATGTGGGCCGGATCATTCGAAGGCAGGAAGGAAGGACAGATGGAAGGAAGGAAGGAAGAAAGGGAGGAAGGACAGATGGAAGGAAGAAAGGAAAAAGGAAGGAAGGGAGGGAGGGAGGAAGGAAGGAGGAACAGAAGGAAGAAAGGAAGGAAGGAACAAAGAAAGGAAAAAGGGAAGAAAGGAAGGAAGGACAGATGGATGGAAGGAAAAAAAGAAGCAAGGAAGGAAGAAAGGAAAAAGGAAGGAAGGAAGGAAGGAAGGTAGGAAGGACAGATGGAAGGAAGGAAAAGAACACAGGAAGGAAAGTGGGCCGGATTGGACCCCTGGGGGGGCCGGTTCTGGCCCGCGGGCCGCATGTTTGACACCCCTGCTCTACAGTCAGTGTGGAGCTCTACAGTCAGTGTGGAGCTCTACAATCAGTGTGGAGCTCTACAATCAGTGTGGAGCTCTACAATCAGTGTGGAGCTCTACAGTCAGTGTGGAGCTCTACAATCAGTGTGGAGCTCTACAGTGTGAAGCTCTACAGTCAGTGTGGAGCTCTACAGTCAGTGTGGAGCTCTACAATCAGTGTGGAGCTCTACAATCAGTGTGGAGCTCTACAGTCAGTGTGGAGCTCTACAATCAGTGTGGAGCTCTACAGTCAGTGTGGAGCTCTACAATCAGTGTGGAGCTCTACAATCAGTGTGAAGCTCTACAGTGTGAAGCTCTACAGTGTGAAGCTCTACAGTGTGAAGCTCTACAGTGTGAAACTCTACAGTGTGAAGCTCTACCTGCAGCCGTCCGTCCAGCGTCCTCTGGATGGTGACACACTTGCTGGGCTGAGCTCCGCTGGAGGTGACGGCCATGATGAGCGAGTCCAGCTCGTCCTTCTTCTCCTTCAGCTTCTTCACCAGACTCTCGATGGCTCTCTTGGCGAAGCCCTCGTTCTCGCCGCCCCGCCGGTGGCACATCAGGCGGTGGACGATGCTGAGGCAGGCGTCGGTGCTGCCGGGCGGCGGGATGAGCACCGACATGCCGGAACCGGGCTGACGGCAGAGAGATCAGAGCTCGTCAAGGAAGGAAGGAAGGAAAGGAAGGATGGAAGGATGGAAGTAGGGAGGAAGGTTCTGAAGTCTCTACACTGGCTCCCAGGAAGGTAGGAGGGAGGAAGGAAGGAAGGATGGAAGGAATGTAGGAGAGAGGAAGGAAGGAAGGAAGGTAGGGAAGGAAGGATGGAGGAAGGAAGGAAGGAAGAAAGGAAGGATGGAAGGAAGGTAGATCAGAGATCAGAGCTCGTCACTCCACTTCTGACTCCTGTTGTCCTCGAGTCAAGGAAGGAAGGAAGGTAGGAAAGGAAGGATGGAAGGAAGGTAGGAGGGAGGAAGGAAGGGAGGCAGGAGGGAGAAAGGAAGGAAGGAAGGACTGAGGAAAGAAGAGAGGAAGGAAGGAAGGAAGAAAAGGAGGGAGGGAGGAAGGAAAGACAGATGGAAGGAAGGAAGGAAGAGAAGAAAGAGATGCAAGGAAGGACAGATGGAAGAAACAGAGGAAGGAAGGAAGAATGAAGGAAGGAAGGAAAGGAAGGAAAGAAAGGAAGGAGGAAGCAAAGGAAGCAATGGACGATGCTGAGGCAAGCGTCTGTGCTGCCGGGCGGCGGAACTGCAGAGAGATCAGAGATCGTCAAGGAAGGAAGGAAGGAAAGGAAGGATGGAAGGATGGAAGGAGGGAGGAAGGTTCTGAAGTCTCTACACTGGCACTCAGTCAGGTAGGAGGGAGGAAGGTAGGAAAGGAAGGATGGAAGGGAGGAGGGAGGAAGGAAGGAAGGAAGGAAGGTAGGAAAGGAAGGATGGAGGGAGGAAGGAAGGAAGGAAGGAAGGTAGGAAAGGAAGGATGGAAGGAAGGTAGGAAAGAAGGAAGGAAGGATGGAAGGAAGTTAGGAGGGAGGAAGGAAGGAAGGCAGAAAAGAAGGGAGGAAGGAAAGGAGGGTGAACGGAGGAAAGAAGGACAGAGGGAAGGAAGGTAGGAAAGGAAGGATGGAAGGAAGGTAGGAGGGAGGAAGGAAAAGAAGGAAAGAAGGGAGGAAGGAAAGGAAGGAAGGTGAACGGAGGAAAGAAGGAGGGAGAAAGGAGGAAAGAAGGACAGAGGGAAGGAAGGAAGAAAAGAAGGGAGGAAGGAAAGGAGGGTGAACGGAGAAAAGAAGGAAAGAAGGACAGAGGGAAGGAAGGATGGAAGGAGGGAGGAAGGTTCTGAAGAGAGAATAGATTTAACCCTCCTGTTGTCTTCGAGTCAAGGAAGGAAGGAAGGAAGAAAGGAAGGGAGGAAGGAAAGGAAGGAAGGTAAGAAAGGAAGGGAGGAGGGAGGAAGGAAGGAAGGAAGGTAGGAAAGGAAGGATGGAAGGAAGGAAGGTAGGAAGGAAAGGAAGGATGGAAGGAAGGTAGGATGGAAGGAAGAAAAAAAGGGAGGGAGGAAAGAAGGACAGAGGAAAGAAGGAAGGAAGGAAGTTAGGAGGGAGGAAGGAAGGTAGAAGGGAGGAAGGATGGAAGGAAGAAAAAAGGGAGGGAGGAAAGAAGGACAGAGGAAAGAAGGAAGGAAGGAAGTTAGGAGGGAGGAAGGAAGGAAGAAAAGAAGGGAGGAAGGAAAGGAGGGTGAATGGAGGAAAGAAGGAAAGAAGGACAGAGGGAAGGAAGGAAGGAAAGGAAGGATGGAAGGAAGGTAGGAAAGAAAGGATGGAAGGAAGGTAGGAGGGAGGAAGGAAAGGAGGGTAGGAAAAGAAGGATGAAAGGGAGTCACACACACACACACAGACACACACACACACACACACAGACAGACACATCTGTATGACTACACATCTGTATGACTACACATCTGTATGTATGACTACACATCTGTATGTAGGACTACACATCTATATGACTACACATCTATATGTAGGACTACACATCTGTATGTATGACTACACATCTGTATGACTACACATCTATATGTAGGACTACACATCTGTATGTATGACTACACATCTGTATGTATGACTACACATCTATATGACTACACATCTATATGTATGACTACACATCTGTATGACTACACATCTGTATGACTACACATCTGTATGTATGACTACACATCTGTATGACTACACATCTATATGTAGGACTACACATCTGTATGACTACACATCTGTAGGACTACACATCTGTATGTAGGACAGACACACACATAGACACACTCAGACACACACAC
>NC_070587.1:36422696-36435196 GCF_027409825.1 Scomber japonicus | reverse complement strand
AAAGTCATAATATTAACAGAATAAAAGTCATAATATTAACAAAATAAAAGTCATACTAGCCTGATTTACAACATGACACACTTCACCTACGCCAGCGGTGACGGCTGGAAGATCCAGTGGGACACTATGAAGCAGACATACGTTCAGATGGTTTACTCCAACATCTACCTGCCCTTCTGTGTACAGACACTTAAACACCTCCTGGACCAAAACAAACGTCTGGTGAAACGTCGGGTTCGACCTCGAGTCCGCTTCATAACGAAGCCGTTGTCAGGCGGAGCTCGGGTCACCTGTCTGGCCACAGACTTCTACCCTCGCCACATCAACCTGACGCTACTGCGGGACGGCCAGCCAGTGGACGAGGACCAGCTGACGGGCGGGGAGGTGCTGCCCAACGGTAACGGCCTCTATCAGGTGAGGAAGACCTTGACCGTCACGGACGAAGAGCTTCAGCGGAAACACAGCTACACCTGCACCACCGCTCACCTGAGCTTGGACAACCGGCTGGAGGTGAGCTGGAGGGCGGAGTTCTCCCGTTCTCACAGGGTTCACATCATCTCCGCCCCCGCCGGCCTGGCTATCACTGCTGTCCTGCTGCTACTGCTGCTGTGGTGGAGGAAGAGGAGACGCACACTGAGGTCAGAGGGAATCGCCATGGAAACACAGGAGCAGCCAGGAGAAGAACCATTTAGTCTAGTCGATTTAGTTTAGTCCAGCAGGTGAGAACTAGGGGTGGGACGGGTCACAAAATCAACGGTTCGGTTTATGTTTTTCTTTTCTGGGGTTTTCGCATTTTTATTTCTCATATTTTTAGACTGGATGACATCATCAAGGCAAGGGGGCAACACAGATTAATAAAAGAAATCATTTATCAAGGAAAACAATGGCATAAATATTAAAATAAAATGAAACTTGCTGTGAAAGTTCAATAATAATGTTGCTCTTATCAAATGAAGACTACCTGCACCCCCATTGCAAAAATGCAAAATGGTTCATTCCGCCAGGTAAGACTAATTCCTGCACAGTGCTCCAGGCTCTGAGCTACACACACACACACACACACACACACACACACACACACATATACACACCACACACACACACACACACACACACTGTCATTTTATGTTTGCTCCTCCTCTTTCACCACACACACACACACACGCACACACACGCGCACACACACTCTCTCTCTCTCTCTCTCTCTCACACACACACACACACACGCACACACACACTGTCACTTTATGTTTGCTCCCCCTCTTTCACCACACACACACACACACACACACACACACATATACACATATACACACCACACACACACACACACACACACACACACACACACACACACACACACTGTCACTTTATGTTTGCTCCCCCTCTTTCACCACACACACATACACACACAAACACACAGACACACCTGACTTCCAGTAAAGAAGGAGGGAGTAGTCAAACAGGTTGAACAGGAAGTGAAACTCTTTAGTGTATAGACACCATTTGAAGTCGACGGAGCAGAAGAAGACGAAGCAGCTTTAAAGCAGGTGAGTGTTCATCTAAATCTTTATTTATAGTAATATTAAGTTTTATTTGATCAAACTGTGTCAGAATAATCCCCAGCCAGTATGAAGCCACTGGGCCTCTTCCACACACAGACTAGTTTTATCTCATCTTTAGTTTGAAAACAACAGTCAACTGAAAAATATAATAGCAGAAAAAATATTTAGAAAAAAAAAAGGAGACTTGAGAAGGTTTTTCTCTCTGTGTGTCACTTTAAATAATTGTGCTATGCATGTCATGTTAGCGTACTAGCAACTAGAACAACTGTAATGTTTCATTCATGTTTTAATGTGCTTTCCTCACCTGGTCAATGACCTAAAACAGCTGCTTACTCTGGCTGGACATGACAACACATTTTCTTTCTCTTCTTTCTTACTGTGACTGAGTGTAAAACACCTTCAAACCAAACACTTATTCTATTTATTTTACTGTCAATTGGTGTTATGATGAAGTCTGTTCCCCTGTTGATATTTGTTTCAACATGCTGATGCTACAGAAACACAGTTTATCAGGAGAGGAACAGACTTTAACGTAACAGAGGTGTTTCACATTCAGAGGTTTGAGGCTGAGCTGCAGGGTTCAGTGGTTGAACGTAACCGCTGTGAAACAATCAGAAAATAACCTTTTATTGATCTGATGTCACAATTGAACTCATAAAGTTAACAATATATGAAAATGAAAAAAGACCTGTGCAATCTAAGTGAATCAAATACAACAGCTCTGCTATAAAATCTCCATTTATGAAGTTTCTACATTTTTGTTAGCATTGTCAAAGTGATAATTCAACTGTGTGTTTATTACTGAGGTCATAGTGGGTGATGGTGTTCCACCTTAGTAATAAACACATTATCACTTTTTAGACAATGTTAAAAAGTACTAGAAAATACCAGGGAAATTTTGAGTGCCACGTGGCTACTGCCGGGACGAGTACACGATTTATTATTTCTTTATGAATGTACTTTATTCTCAACTTAACATCCCTGAAAATATTAAGTGAATGTTATTATCATATTTAAGCATAAATAATATTTATTTAAACGTATTAATTAAAGTATACTACCACAAATCATATAACTACAATACAAAACAATAAAACTATTTATTTTGTCCACAGTAAACATGAATTAATCACTCCATTCAAATGAATTAGCTCAGTTAACTGGCAAAACAGACAGACAGGTAGAATTAGCCAATCACAAAAAAGTATCTCAGTTTCTGCCCAGCGACAGGTTGCTAAGGCCCTACGGTTGCTAAGGGCAGCTAAGGCCCTGCGGTTGCTACAGTGATTTGAGAATGTGCTTGGAAAAAATTCTAAAAATTCTGAAGAATTTGGCTTCTGACAAGGTCCCGAACCAAAAACACTGTGAGAGACACAGAAGCCGGCAGATTCTGACAGTGTTTATTTTATTCAGATATTCCTTAAAATGAGCGAGTAAGCTCAGTGCGAAGACAGACTGAGATTCTTTTGAAAAAAAGACGATTACATTAGGGTCAATGGTGAGTGAGACAGGGATTGCCGCCGGTCTCGGCCCCCCCGTTTAAATTTTGTGCAGACCCGCCTGTCAAAGTCACATTTTATGAATCCCAACACCTATGTCTACATTTTGACCAAAAATTATTTGTCTCCTTTTTACGGTTTGGCCGTGAGCTCGAGTTAAAAATAAAAATTAAGGTTATATTTTACTGCTTCTCTCACTCAAGCTAACTGCCGCTTCCACTCTAACTTTGACGAAAAAGTGATTTCCACTCCTCGTTTGACTGCTCATAGTTTGAAAAGTTTACATGTTATGTGAAAATAATTTGGTGTATTGGAGAGAGGACAAGTTTTCCTCGGTTTTAAAGTTTGAATCATGTTTCTACGTGCAGGTATGAGAGAGCTACGTGACTCTGAAAAAAGGTGAAATTTTGTGTTTTTAAAAAAATATTCCCAGTTTTTTGGGAATAACTTTGGGAAAAATTGGAAATTCAACACCAAAAGTCACAGCACCTCTTTCCCGATCGAGCCGCACGTTTTGATGTATATATTGTCGGGGTTTTCTCAAAGCTGCGGGAGGAGTTATGCGCCGAAATTTGGCGGAAGAATAATAATAAGAAGCAGAATATTAAGTAAATCGCCCCGAGGCACTCCTTTATTTTTGCTCCTCCTCTTTCACCACACACACACACACACACACACACAGACACACACTGTCACTTTATGTTTGCTCCTCCTCTTTCACCACACACACACACACACACACACACACACACACCACACACACACCCCACACACACCGCACACACACACTCACTCACACACACGTGACTTCCAGTAAAGAAGAGGGAAGTAGTCAAACAGGAAGTAACTCTACCAGTGAAACAGTGTTTAGTCGCCATTTGAATTCAACGGAGCAAAAGAAGACAAAGCAGCTTTAAAGCAGGTGAGTGTTAATATTACTACTATAAATAATGATTAGTGTCATTATTGATCGATCTGATCTGAAACATACACAACATATTAGCGGAGATGTTCTTATAAAGTGCAGCAGAAATGATTTTCTAGGTGAGCACTACAAACCAGCCACAGAGAAAAGCAAGTTCAAACATGTCTAAGTTTGCGTCTGGATAGAAAAAGGAAGTAAAGCAACAATAAGATACGCATCAAATGACCATCTACACAACATTTTCACTCATTTCCACCCAGAGGAAGCAGCTGTTTATGCGACCGAGTAGTACAGACACACTGAGAGGACTTTTCTTTTTTCTTTTGAAACTTGGAGAATAAAGTCATAATATTGTAATGTGTTGTTTTAGAGGAAGACAGTTTGGTAAAATGAGGGCCGTGGAGGATTTAGTGGAGTTGTACTTTAGGATAGGTTTCACAAACAAGGAGATACTTCATCTTTTGGCATCAGCATCATATCATCAGAAGTATTAGGACTTTAAAAAGAATATGCAAGAAAATGCATCTTTTCCGGAGAAAGCTGTTCCTGCGAAGGACCCCCCCTCCCCCCACCACGAGTCTATCCGCTGATTGGCAGTGCTGCATCCATAAATGAAGCTCCCATCTCCCGCATGATGGTCCGTGTGATTCCTCCGCAGGAACATCTGCATGTCCCTGACGTATCCATTTTTTCGTACCTGGGTCGGACCTCAGCCACTCTGGACAGCCTCCAATGCGCATCACAGTATTTATGAAGCTGAGATCGAGTCCATCCAGACGTGAACTTTGACATTTTCAATCATGTTTTGAGGTGAGCTCATGTCTTATTGAGGAGAGCCAAGCTCCCCTGTAGTTCACACTCTGTCCTGTTCTTTAAACTGCACTTCTGATCCATAACCATGATGACATTACTCTGTTTGTACAAGTATTAGGCTGCTTTAGTATTAAAGACAATAGAAACTATGATATAATGCAAGTTTACAATAGAAATATTAGGCTGAAACTACAAAGCCACTTGTCCACAACGCAAACTGACTATTTATTAATGACTTTAATTCATTTAATTGAAATATTGGTGTTTAGCTCCCTGACTGATGACTCCACTAGCCAGATGTTTTTAATTCATGTTACATCATTTCTGTTTTTATTTAGCACGGCTCATTTTTCCTTCTTCTTTGTCTTTTTCTCTCCTTTAATTCCACTAACAATAAATAATAATCTGTGTTTGTGTTGATGTTTCTGAGCTCGTAAACTTCTTTAGTCTTTAGTGTGGTTTTCATGAATGGAGCTTCTCTACAACCTGCCTGACCTTATATGGTGTTTTAAGATCATCATTCATGTTAGTTTACTCTTCTCTGGAACGCGTTCATTTAGAACAGGTGGGATTCATCATGTTTACGACTGTTTCCTGCTGATACGACTGTTTGGTGAATCCGACGTGGCTCACTCTTAAAGGTCCACCGCACCAAAAAAACACATTTAAGAATAAAATATGAACATGTTGTTACATCTGGCCCAGAGTCTTTAAAAGTAGTTTCCTCTTTTCTTTTCCTGGTTTCTGTCTTCACAGCGATGTAATGTGATTAAAGTAGAGAGAAGTCACAGTTAAGAAGCACACACATGTTTATCTGAAGTCTGTTGGATTTAAACCAGAGTCAAAGTTTCTCTTTGTGATGACTAGAAAACACACATGGTTGTAGTTAAAGTCATGTAAACTAATAAGAAGCTACTAAGTTGAGAGGCAGGACTGGGTTTATTATACTGTGTATGTGTGTGTGTCTCCAGTGTTACTGGTTTACCTCTCAGACTGCAGAAGATGAAGAAAGAGGAGGAAGAGGAGGACGGAGCAGAGCCTGTAATATCCAGATGTCTGTCTATGAAGAGTGACTGGTCTAAAGAACGTCCAGTCTTCAGTAATGAACCTGGACCCTCAGACACAAAGTAAGAGACTGTTTCTACTGTAAACTGAGCTGAAGATGATTCAGGTTTTAAATGTCATTTCATAAACTACATTACAACACTATTAGTGTTAAAAAGTCAGTCACTAATATATGTTGTAGTTAAAGTCATGTAATGTATAGGAAGCTGCTCACTTGAGAGGCAGGACTTGGTTTATTTTACTGTGTGTGTCTCCAGTGTTACTGGTTTACATCTTATCTACATCTGGAGAAAGAGGACAGAGCAGAGTCTGTAACATCTGACTGTCTGTCTATGAAAAGTGCCAACATTCACTTTCATTCAGCCCTTTCACACATGCTGCTGCTGCACATACATGAACCACAACAGCAGGTCCACACAGAGACACTCACACAGTATGTGAGCCTAAGACCTACCACACTGTATTCAGCATTTATTATTACAATTTCAACTGAAGATCCAAAACATTAAAGTGAGGGTGCAACGCATGCTTTATTACCCTCATAGAAGTGGTGTTCTGATGATTGATGTGTTTTCATAGAAAACATATAACTGTCACAGTGTTATGACATCTGTATGTCAGTTCTGGACTACAAACAGGGGTTGGTGCTGTAAGAATATGGAGCCTGGCCACTGAGGAGCAGATTACACATTATGTACAATAAAGAGTTTAGTGACAAACTGACAGCTGTCTTGTGTTTACACAGTCAGTGTTATAACAGAAGGACATGCAGATGTTCAGTTCCCATGGTAACTGACTCTGTGGTAACTGAGCCAGACTTTTAGTTTTCTCTCTTTCTGGAACTGATCATCCAGAGTTTCTCTGAGTCATCTCAGGGTGAACAAACTCTGAGTTTTCTCTAAATGTGCTTTCTTGACTAAAGCCCTGAGTGTATGTGCTGTCAGCTCTGAATGTAAACTGTGAAGAGAATCAAGATGAAGAACAAGTTCAAGGACTTAAAACTGACTGTAAAATCAACTGTTTCTTCCTGTTTTATGCAAATAGTCGACAAGTCTGAGAAACAAGTTTTGACCAAGGGTCCGCGTATCTTTTGGTCCTTCAGTTTTCTTTTCAGGAACGATTCATAAAAAAACAAAAATCAGGGACCTTGCATAGAGACGAGGCAGCATCATAAGAACAAGTCTCAGTGTTACTCACGATAAATAAAGTCTCAGTGTTACTCACGATAAATAAAGTCTCAGTGTTACGATAAATAAAGTCTCAGTGTTACGATAAATAAAGTCTCAGTGTTACTCACGATAAATAAAGTCTCAGTGTTACTCACGATAAATAAAGTCTCAGTGTTACTCACGATAAATAAAGTCTCAGTGTTATGATAAATAAAGTCTCAGCGTTACGATAAATAAAGTCTGGACTGTTTATGAAGGGAAAGAGCTGCATGAAGCATGTGAGCTGTCGGTTGGCCTCCACTAATGTCATGTGACATAAAGAATGTGTTCATGTCCACAGAGAGAGGAAGAGGAGGGCTGTTTCTGTGGAGGAGCAGCTGTCCTACTGTTCTTTGTGTCAGGACGTCCTGAAGGATCCAGCCTCTACCAGCTGTGGATACTGGTTCTGCAGACAGTGCATCATCTCATACTGGGACCAGTCTGCTTCATCAGGACACCCCTCCTGTCCCCAGTGTGGAAAACGATCCAGAACCAGAGCTGGACTGCAGACAGACAGTCAGACCAGCACTGTACAAAGTAAGACTGAAGATCTGTCTGCTGATGTCATCATCTCTGAAAACAGGAATCTACCTCCTCTATCCTACTGAACATATATTTATAATGATACCTTCTTTTTCTTCTCTTTCAGCAGAAAGTGGTCTGCAGGAGGTTTTAGATGAACATCACATCAGTCTGAGCAGCACATGTGAATGTGTGACTCAAGGAACTGATGAAGCAGGAACTAAAACCTTCCTCATCAGCATCTTCACTGAGGTCCACATCACAGAGGGACAGAGTGAAGAGGTTAATACCCAACATGAGGTGAGGCAGCTTGAAACAGCTTCCAAGATGAAGACCCTCCATGACGCTCCAATCAAGTGTCAGGACATCTTTAAAGTCTTACCTGACCAACAGGAAACTGGAGAGGTTCATACCCAACATGAGGTGAGGCAGTTTGAAACAGCTTCCAAGATGAAGACCCTCCATGACGCTCCAACCAAGGATCAGGACATCTGTGAAGTCTTACACAGAGTCAGAGTGGTTCTGATGAACGGCGTCGCTGGCGTTGGAAAAACCTTCTCAGTGCTGAAGTTCACTCTGGACTGGGCACAGCGCTCCAACAACCAAGATATCAGTCTGCTGATTCTGTTCTCGTTCAGGGCGCTGAACTTGATCAAAGATGAGCAGTACAGTCTGCTCATGCTGATCCATGTTTTCTATCCAACATTACAGAAGCTCACAGCAGAGAAGCTCGCTGGCTGTAAAGTTCTGTTCATCTTTGACGGCCTGGATGAAAGCAGACTTTCACTGGATTTCAACAACAGTGAGGTCGTGTCTGATGTCACACAGAAGACATCAGTCGGCGTGCTGCTGACAAGCCTCATCAAGGGGAAGCTGCTTCCCTCAGCTCTCGTCTGGATAACTACCAGACCTGCAGCAGCCAATCAGATCCCTCCTTCATGTGTGGACAGGGTAACAGAAGTACGAGGCTTCACTGACCCCCAGAAGGAGGAGTACTTCAGGAGGAGATTCAGTGATGAAGAGCAGTCCAGCACAATCATCTCACACATCAAGACATCCAGGAGCCTCCACATCATGTGTCACATCCCAGTCTTCTGCTGGATCACTGCTACAGTTCTGGACCACATGTTGACTACAGACCAGAGAGGAGAGCTGCCCAAGACCCTGACTGACATGTACTCACACTTCCTGCTGGTTCAGACGAAGAGGAAGAAGAACAAGTATGATGAGGGACATGAGACGAGTCCACAGGAGCTGACGGAGGCTGACAGGAACCTTCTTCTGAAGCTGGGGAGGCTGGCGTTTGAACAACTGGAGAAAGGAAACATCATGTTCTACCAAGAAGACCTGGAGCAGTGTGGTCTTGATGTCACAGAGGCCTCGGTGTTATCAGGAGTTTGTACACAGATCTTCAAAACAGAGAGTGTGATCTTCCAGAAACCAGTCTACAGCTTTGTTCATCTGAGCGTTCAGGAGTTTCTGGCTGCAGTCTACATGTACCACTGTTACATCAGCAGGAAGACAGAGGTACTGAAGGACTTCCTGGGAGAAGAAGAAGAAGAAGAAGAAGAAGAAGAAGAAGAAGAAGACTCATCTCTGGATGACTTCCTGAAGGGAGCCATGGAGAAATCTCTCAAGAGTAAAAATGGCCACCTGGACCTGTTTGTCCGCTTCCTTCATGGCCTCTCTCTGGAGTCCAACCAGAGTCTCTTAGGAGGCCTGCTGGGTCAAACAGACAACAGTCCAGAAACCATCCAGAGAGTCATCTACAACCTGAAGAAGATGAACAGTGGTAATATCTCTATGAATATCTCTCCTGACAGAAGCATCAACATCTTCCACTGTCTGATGGAGATGAACGACCGCTCAGTACATCAGGAGATCCAAGAGTTCCTGAAGTCAGAGAACAGATCAGAGAGACTCTCTGAGATCCACTGCTCAGCTCTGGCCTACATGCTGCAGATGTCAGAGGAGGTTCTGGATGAGTTGGACCTGGAGAAGTACAACACATCAGAGGAGGGACGACGGAGACTGATCCCAGCTGTGAGGAACTGCAGAAAGGCTCAGTAAGTCCAGATGTGATTAACATTATAAATCAGTGTAGATTAGTAGTTTAGTTCTTGAAATATAAATAATATAAATGTTTTATTATAGTTAAAATAGTTGTTTATATGTGAAATAACATGTTATGTTTAGTCTCAGATGTTATATTATATTTTGTTATATTTAGTCTCAGATGTGTAAATAATGTTGATGTTTGTAGCCGTTAAGTTAATGAACAGTTATTCTATTTATTTCTAGTCATTATTGGATTTGCCAGTGTTTTCTTCTCTTTCTCTTCCTTTGTGTGTTGGAGGATTCATTCAAACCTGGTGAAACTTGAAGGACTTTAGAGGTTGTGGTTGAGGTTTTATTACAGCAGCATTTTATCACAACATATATCAGTATTTTACAGTTATCAGTGAATGCAGTAAAGTTATTATTACATGAGCAGCTTCTGTAAATCATATATAATCACACACTGTGTTTAACACTATGATTAAGAGTTTAAAATAAGATCTGTTTCATTTTCCAAAGAAGATTTCTGAAGTCAGAGAGAAATGCTTTCATCATCATTTTTTTCTGAAAGGTTTCTGAGACATTTCATAGTGAGCACGGAGGATCAGCCAATCAGCAGACTGATTCAGTAATGTCAGTTATACAACAATATGTAAAGTTAGCTAACGTTAACCAACATTAGCCTCCGTAAACTACTGGTCATAGAGACTAAACCCCTGAGTGTGTTGAACCGAGCAATGGAGCCTTTTATTTCTCATCAGTTCATCTTTTTATTGTAAAGAGGG
This sequence comes from Scomber japonicus, assembly GCF_027409825.1. Classification (NCBI taxonomy): domain Eukaryota; kingdom Metazoa; phylum Chordata; class Actinopteri; order Scombriformes; family Scombridae; genus Scomber; species Scomber japonicus. Next base: position 36,424,756 of record NC_070587.1, on the reverse strand, counting down.
AAGTGGTGTTACATGGTGTTGTTCTGAAGTCTTTCTGATATTCTGTTGCTCACAGAAAGAAACTCTCAGCTGTTTTCTCTCTTGTTGGTGTAGAGAAGAGTAGTAGCAGGAAATGCACAGAGGTCTGATCAATATATAAGAGCAGAACGGCAGAATTCAGCCTGTTTAAAGAGATCTGATACACATTAAAGCTCAGTGTTATATTTTAATGCTGAAACACTGATAACATCTTTCTGATGACATCATGTTAAAATAATTCAACCTTATTGGTTTGTTCATTGTGTTTGTGCTGAATCAGTTTTTCAGATTCTCAGAAAAGAAAGAAAGTGGACACTAAGCGTCTAAATATTGAATACATTGATATTTAATGATGTTCAGGTGTAATATTGTCAGGTCATTAGTTTCATTAGTGTTTGTGAACAGTCAGTAAATGTAGCTGCTTATGGATGTGCAGCTGACAGCAGCAGGTTGCAAAGAGAGATGATCTTTCTCAACTGGAACTGTTCACTGAGCTGAACTGAGTCTAAATATCCTGCAGTCACATTAAACATAGTGGACTGTAAAAGTGGTTTTCTAATCAAGATGTCCTCATGTTAACTTAGTGGAGACAGACATGGGATCAGATCACACACACACACACACTGTGCACATTATGGAAGCCTCAATGTGACTCCATGTTCTCTCCTTCATCTGCAAGATTAAAGCTAAACAAAGATTAAAATGTGCAGGTCTGAGAGAGAGTGATGAGAATGATTGTTTCATTCAAGCACAGTGAGACAGCATCAGCTGAACTGGGAGTGTTCTGGCAGCTTACTGGTTGAGATGCTTCCAGTATAACTGCAGCTTCCACTGATCTCTCTCCTCTTGTTTCCTGTTTATGTCTCAACTGTTGTTTTATATTAAAGGAATAAAATGATTTTAATAATGGAGTCATCAGTCTGAAGCATCAGCTGGGCTTTGGGCTGGATCACCTTATCAATGCTGGCCTGCTTAGTGTCTCCCTCTCTCTTCCACCAGCAACATCTCTTTTCTTTCTTTACTTCATGTGTTTGTTATCTATCTAGCACACATTTCCCCTCATCCATGCACTTCCCTACACTACTGATTCTACACATTACACATGGAGTTTACATTTAGTTTGTTAATAACTTACTTTAATATATTATTTTAGTTTTAGAGATTCAAACATGTGTTCTCCTTGTTAGTCTGAACCTTGAGCCACTTCATGATAATATGTTGTAATATTTGTGTCATTACAGACTTACTGCCTTTAGTCTCTCAGACACTGAATGTGAAGTTGTGACCTCAGCTGTGAAGTCCAACCCTCATCTGACAGAGCTGCACCTGGATCTCAACATCCAGTCTGATTCATTAGAGAAGCTGCTGTCTGCTATACAGGAGAGTCCAAACTGTAAACTGAAGACTCTGATGTGAGTTCACTGACTGTAACTTTGGTAGATTGTTTTCTTTTTATTTAATTCACATCCTTCACTGTTTGGTTCATAATTTTCAGGATTATCTTGAATAATAATAATTATCTATGAGATGAAACTAAATAATGAGCATGACAGGTTTCTTTACTGCACACTAAGAATAATAAACATGTCAATCATAAGCCGATATAATAAAACCAGAGCTCCATTAGCATCAGCAATGTTGCATGATGGGACATAGCCAGCAATGCTAGAGATCAGGACTAACTTGTACTTATTAAACTAGGCAGTAACATACAAAGATGATTGATCCTTACTGATGAAGATGAAGTCCTTGATGAAGATGAAGTCCTTACTGATGAAGATGAAGCCCTTACTGATGAAGATGAAGTCCTTAATGATGAAGACGAAGTCCTTAATGATGAAGACGAAGTCCTTAATGATGAAGACGGAGCCCTTAATGATGAAGATGAAGTCCTTACTGATGAAGATGTTCCGAATGAATGAAAGGAAACTAAAGTGAAAAATGAAGCATGGAAATAAGTGTTTCCTGTCCAGAATCATCAGTATCAGAGGAGCATGGTCAGCTCTGTACAAATGTTGGAAATCAAATAAAACTCTAACAGT